>NW_025335440.1:12128089-12212825 GCF_004798865.1 Varanus komodoensis | reverse complement strand
TACACACACACACACACCACACACACACACACACACACAGTAAGATTCCTGAGGGCTGAAAGAAAAAAAAAAGAATCAAAATACCAGAATTAAATCTTTAAAATCAAGTAGTGTGATACATCTATGGCTGATCAGTCAGGGGAGCTTTGTTTAAATAAAATCGCCTGCAGCAGCATGACACTGATGAGCATTTAAATTATTGCTGCTAGTGAGGAGAATGAGGAGAGAGACTCGCTTCTTATACAGCTTATGAGCAGCCACTGTACTAAACATGGTCCCACACGGCGAAGGCTCTTGGTGAAGAACCTTCTGGACTGACTTCACCTTCTGGCTGCCCTGGGCAGGAAGGAGCAGAGATGACTTCCTGTCTCGGAGGGCATCCCTGAAGCAACAAGGCATTCCTGTGCTCTGGTGTGTTTTGTCTTTCCAGCCTTGCTCTTCAGCCCTGACTCCTGCATTTTTCCTTGGGTGCAGCAGTTCCATTGCCCTCTGATCCTAATTCTTCATGCATTATTTACAAAATGCTTACATTGACAGATTTCAAAGTGGTGTACACAAATTGTACAAACATTCCAATATAAAAGCCACAAATAGAATATGTAATATTGACATAACCAGAAGGATAGCTTAGAGGGGAGGCTGAATGATGCCGGGAGGACTTGTGGAAACGAACGGTTCTTCAACAAGCACCTAGAAAGGAGAATGGTCGGTGCCATCATGCTAAATGCCAGCCCGCCTTGACAAACAGCAGGAATGTGCCACCGGGCATCTTCAAGAATTCCATTTTTAGTCTGATTCCGGTAAGAATGTACTAAGACCTGCAAGGTTCTGCATATTTCAGACAAAAGCATTGTGAGATTTTTTTAAAAAGTGAATGCAGGAGGAAGCGAAGTGGACAGATGTAGCTATCTTTGGACTTTGTTTTTAAAAGAAAGGGGTTTTGTGGGTTCAACCATGTTCATGTTTAATTATGCTGTCACCTCTGTTTTCACCTCTATTGTCACATCTATTTTTGGATGATTTCCACACCTCCAACAGCTGCAGGACAGACAGATGCATCATGTGCCAGGAATAGCTGTACCTGTGGAACCTGGTTGATGCAGATCAGTGAGAAAATCATTCCAGGTTGTTGTTCAGCAGAATTTTATGAAAATGCACAAAGTTCTTCATGGGAAAGAAAGAGCTTGAGATTGTGCTAAAAGGGTCAAATTTAGCATGTGCTCAAGCTAATTTGAAACTCAACATTGAGAAAACGAAGATCATGGCATCCGGTTCTCTCACTTCCTGGCAAATAGATGGGGAAGAAATGGAGGTAGTGACAGATTTTATTTTCCTAGGCTCCAAGATCATCGCAGATGGGGACTGCAGCCAAGAAATTAAAAGACGCTTGCTCCTGGGGAGGAAAGCTATGGCAAATCCAGACTACTAAAAAGCAGAGACATCACCCTGCCAACAAAAGTGTGTATAGTCAAGGCTATGGTTTCCCCAGTTGCAATGTATGGCTGTGAAAGCTGGACCATAAGGAAGGCTGAGCGCCGAAGGATTGAGGCCTTTGAATTGTGGTGCTGGAGGAGACGCCTGCGAGTCCCTTGGACCACAAGGTGATCAAACCGGTCAGTCCTAGAGCAGATCAACCCTGACTGCTCTTTAGAAGGCCAGATCCTGAAGGTGAAACTCAAATATTTTGGCCACCTAATGAGAAGGAAGGACTCCCTGGAGAGAAGCCTAATGCTGGGAACAATAGATGGCAAAAGAAGGAGGGGACGGCAGAGGATGAGGTGGCTGGATGGAGTCACTGAAGCAGTCGGTGTGAGCTTGGGTGGACTCCGGGGGATGGCGAAGGACAGGAAGGCCTGGAGGAATGTTGTCCATGGGGTCGCAATGGGTCGGACACGACTTCGCAACTAACAACAACAAGCTAAGTTTTACCCTTTTAGTGCTCCTTAATACTTAACAGCGTGATTTTTCTCTCCAGGTTTGACAACGGGGCACTGGTGGCCAGGGCTGTGGTCCATGTGTTGCCCATCCCTGCCTTAACTCTTCAGCCTGGCCTCCGGGACTATAATCCATATCAGCCTGCTAGCAAATACATAAGAACTAGGAAATAGATCTATGTCAAGAAATAAGCAAGACATACACAAGGCTCTCAGAAGAAAGACACCACAGGATTAATTTTAAGCCCTAAATCTGGCATTGGGGCAGCCTAGTGAATTCAGGAAATGTAATGATTAGATTTCTGATCTCCTTTCTGCATGATCTTCTCTCCTCTGCTTCATGTCAGGCATCTGAACATAATCTCACTGAGGTCATTTTGAAAAGAGGCAGGAGAGGGGAGAGGAAAAGCTAAAGTCTTACCACAAGGTGGCATATAACATTCAAAAATCTTTGCTCAAGAATAAGTGGGGCTTCAGAATTTAATCTCCTAAAACACAGCGATGGGAAGATTAGCGTCCTCATTACCAGCCCAGAAGACACAATTCTCTCTGCAAGAAATGGGAGAGGACAATTCACAGCATCGCTAGCTATTTGGTGGTAGGCATCTTGAACTTTGGCTTCGGTCCTGCATTAACCACTCCTCCAAAGTAGCTCTACTGGGAATAAATAGTTCCAGGAATTTATCTAATGGTGCATACTCAAAAATCACCGCATTCAGATTAGTTACTCCTTAATGCCTTTCGAACAGCCTGTCATGCTCACAGCCGAGGCAATAAAAGGCAGGACTCCTTTTTCAATGCACTCGTGGGCCAAGGAGCGATTCTTATCACATTTGTGATGGTGAATATCGAATTGCAATGGAGCCACTCTTTTAGACTGATGGCAGAATTATTTTACACATTAATTTGCAAAGAATCACCAGCATAACCTGGTATAAAAATGGTTCCCCTGAGCATACACAGAATGCCTTGATTCTCATCACTGATCAGCAGCCCCACCTCATCTGAAAATGAGGGACGCATTTCTAGTACAAAGGATATGAACTCGGCTGCCTCTATGCCTCTCTTTGCTATGCGGGCCAAAGCGTGTGGAGAGTTGTAAGGTTTGCATAATATTGTGCCCTTGGTAACTGGCCAGGCAGCCTCAGTTAGTGGGCAGAATGGAAATAAATAAATAAATAAATAAATAAAACAATGCAACCCAAAACCCTGCCTGTCATGCATGTCAACCTAAGTGTTTAACCAAGGTGCATAAGCAAAGAACCTCTCATCACCATTGGTCTCCTGTTTGCTGGACATTTTAGACAAAGAAAGATCCCAACATTTTCAAATCATAAAAGAAGAAGAGTTATTAGCTTTCCGTGATACAAAACTTATAGTCTTCAGGAGCGCCTTACTCCACGCATTCCTGCATGTTGTAGATCTCCTATGGAGGTCCCGCTATAGGTCCCCCTCCCTAGGAAGGTAGCAAGGGGGAGGGCCTTTTCTGTGGTGGCTCCTCAGTTCAGGAATGCCTCGCCATTGGAGATTAATCAGACACTTACTTTATGAAGCAGCTGACAAAAACATTCCTTTTTGATGTACCTACGGCACTACTTAAACTATCTATATTGATGGCACTGGTTTTAAGTTTAATCTAATTAATTCATTGTATTACTTTACATTTCGCCTGATCATGTATATTGTGTTTTATCTAGTTTATTTATTATTATATTTTAACAGTATTATTTTATTAATGTTGTTATTATTTTCACTGTAATGGTCACCCAAAGAGCATAAAGCTAATGGGCAGCTTTTATACCAATTTAATAATAAATAAATAAAAATAATGAAACTTAAACGACTTCAAACCTAATGAGGTAATGCCTGCACGTGTTCCATGGTGATGGCTTGTTTGTTCTGTTTGAATGGTACTTAAAAACCCAACTGGGACAGATCATTGCTGAAACAGTCCTTAAAATTCTCTGAGGGCACAGCCCGTGCTCTTACCACCATCAGGAATCATGGACGAAACCCGTTTGTGCCTCCTGGCCCGCAATCGCAGCTCATACGCATGCAAGAAAGCAGGCAGAAGGACTCACCTGGCCTGACCCCACTCTTCAGCCCCATTCCCTCCTTTGTTCTGAAGCTCCGATGCTGCTTTCCAAGCCAAGGATTCTCAAAGCAGCTTATAACCAACCGATAATACGGCCCTGCGTCCAAACTCACACCTGCCAGCAGCAGCCCTTCACCTCTGAACGATGGACGGGGCCGGTGCGTGCGTCCCTTGCAGTCCCGGGGCATCCGGAAGCGGGGGCTGCATGGTTGTTGGGCAGAGAGTGGGGAAAGCGAGTGGCCGGCAGCTGGCGCCTCCGAGAGAGGTGGTGTGGCTCACAGAGCAAATGCTTGGCTCAGGACTGCGCGTTGCCGAGTTCAGATCCCTTTTGGCCTCGGAGTTCACTGAGCAGCCCTGGCCCAGCTGCCTCTCTCCCCTTAGTGCTGGCAACACGAGAGGAGGAAGACCCGCCTCCATCTCAGCTTTCTGGAGGTGGGTCAGCCCGGGACAAATAGACAGGAGTACTGCCGTGCATCTCAGGACCTAGGCTGCGCTGACTTCACCAGCCTGGCTTAATCAGACGATTTGCAACCTACTTGCAGCATGAGGCCAGGCTGAAGCTCAGACAGATGCAGCATCGTTGCCTGGAAGTAGATCACGTCATACTGTCCAGGAGGGTCACTTTGCTGAATGTCTTCCATACAGCCAACCCCCCCCCCCCCGAGACTTCACGGGCAGGGGGTGTAGCCTAAGTGTCTGCATGATCTGTGTGTAGCACAGACGTTGCTGCATGATTGTATTTCATGTTGGACTATATGAATCCCATCACAACCATCCCCATTATGGTCCACCTTTGGCACAATTGGTTTTTCCTGGTCCTTGCCTGCTGTTTGCATAGATCAGTCCTCCCTTTCACTCTCTGAAAGTTAATATATTAAATTTTTCAATTAGCAGTGGCAGCTGGAATGATTCCAGTCAAAGGGAGCTTTGCTATTTATTTAAATGGAAGAGATGCTAAACCAAAAGACGGAAAGAGATCACAGAATGCGCGAGCTTCAAAAGACTTGCCTGCACTCACATTTTAAAATCACACACTTAGATCTTTGCAAGGCTCCTGCATTAATACTTTAGGTGACATGACCCTAAATATAGTCAGGGAAAACATATTTGGTCTACTTCCTTTAAGGGAACTGCTACAATACATAAAAGAAGATGCCACTTGAAATGAAAGCTATCAGACTTGACAGGCACGACAAAGGATTGAGAAACTCTAAGACATCAGTGGAAGAGTCTAAATATACACATTCATCATTCGTGCAAAGCTGGCTTGGTAATTAGAATGGAAACCAGATGCGAAAGGGAGAAGGTGTCCAACTCGTTAATTAGGTGATGTGGGAAAAAGGACCCTATAGGAGCTGCTTCTGGGTTGTCCCGCAGGAGTGAAAATGCAGTAGCTGCCAGACTCTCTGCCTACATGGCTGCCGTTAGAGACAGGTGCTTAGCTACTTCTGGTCACCCCAACTGTGAGAGAGTTTCCTTTCAGGGACCAAAATGGACTTACGCAGTCGTATTTCTGCACAGTTACAAGATATTCCATCAAAACCATGACATCCTGGCCTCTTCCACCAGATGTCACTGCAAGGTTTCAGTATCGAGTAGCGATAGTGGGACCCAATCAGGATTAAGAGGAAAAGCTGTCGTAATCTCCCTTTCTGACTGCCTCTGTACTCGTGGAGCAAAAATAACACAGCCAGGATGCTTGGGACAGGAGCCGGCATGAAAGTCAACAAGAGGACAGCACATGGCTTGTCCCGCTGTTGGTACAAATCCCGATTTTGCATAAGACGTTGGACTGATGGAGGCTGAGCCACTTCCAAGGTCTCACGCGGCGGCTATTTCAGGGCTGCTTCATTGCACACGCGCAGCAGAGAAAAATGGCTGTTGAGCTTCATTCCAGGCTGGAATGACAGCCAAGCGAGCATGAGCTTTCTGCAGAAACCTTACCTGTTCTCCCCCTCATTTAAGGATGCTGCCAGCCTCACATCTTTATGTTCCAGGGTCAACATACACATAAGCTGTGGCAACTCTAGCTCTGTTCATTTTTCTGAGCAGCTGGTTGCACACAACCTAAAATCCACTCCCGGCTGTTTGGCTGTCAGCCTTTATCCTCCAGCAAGTTCCTACTTCATTAATTCCATGCGGCAAGTGGGGGGCCCGCCTGTTCTTTGGAGTGAAGCATTTTTAGCATGAGGGGTAAACTATGAAACATAGTTCAGGAAAAGACAGTGAAGGTGCATTCCAAGGAGAAGAAGGAGGTTGGCCTAAACTTGGGCTGAGTCTGACTCAAAGTAGAGAACCGGCACTTCTCTGAGAGGGTGTCCCTGGATAAGGTCTGCCCTGCCTCAGTACAGAAGTTCCCAGGAGCTCTCCGCCTAAAAGTTGCCACTCTGGCCACTGCTTCTTCCATCTTTTCTCTTGCCACAGAAAATCCATGAAGGAGGTCTATAATGCCCTCCAGTTTTCAGCACCAGGAACCCTCTGCCTGCAGGCACCCAAAGCCCAATTCGCTGATGCTCCAGTAAGAGGGACTGCCAAGATATGGAAGCTAAAGGAAAGAGGAGTTCTTACCAGGGACATAACTGTGCTGGTCTGATAGTCCATGAGGACTGGTAGCCATTCTCTAGGTGGGAGCTGCACCAGGAGATACCAGGAAATGAACCCAAGACCTCCTGTAACCCAGGCTAGGGCCCTGTGCCAAGGACAGGAACTTGCAGAGGGGTGGAAGCTGCGCAGAATGTACATCTCCCTCTCAGAGCTGCCAGCTCACTGACGTTTCCTCCGTTTCTCTCTTCAGAGGGCTTAGGTAGTCATTCCTGCTTCTAACAGGATCTGTTTTGTCTCACTTGCAACATGGCAAGCAGAACTTTATGCCTACTTTCATCCCACAGTCCTCCTGAGCAGGCTGTGCCACTAACAGGGGACAGCTTTTGTCCCGGAACCTGTCTAATCCCTGCCTGTCTCTCTTGTAGGTCTATAGCAAACTGGGCGCCTGGAGAAACTGTCCAACTGAGTTCCAGTTCAAAGTTGGCTTTATTTATATGCCACACCTCCACACTGAACCGTGTCCACATCGGTAAGGGCCAGATTCGGATCTTCTTCTGTTCACTTCCATACCACTCAAGAGCTGAAGCTCTCTGGGTGGACACAGCCAGATGTAAATGGAGACATCACTGGCCGGGAGAGCCTTCATTTGAGAGGGTACAGCCAGAGATGACCTGAGGGCATTTTCAGGTGCAACCCTTTCAAAAGGCTTCTTGAGACAAAGAGGAAAGCAGGAAAGCGCCCAGACAAAGCAAGACATCAGCATGAGAAAGACCCACAAAGCAAATACAGCTAAGCCACCTCCACGGCCTTAGTCTTGCCTTACTCCAAGGAGACCCAGCCTCCTGGCTTAAGCACCCTTCGGGATCATGAGAGTGGGGTGCTGATGACTCCGGGATTCTGAGAGCCGGGGGGGGGGGGCGGGGGGAAGACACTGACGCAGCCCCCCTCCCTCAGTGAGTCAACCTTCTTCCCACCATTGGCTTCTTCTCTCCTCTCCTTGCGTCACACCAGACGGATGCCCCACAGCTGCCTTCCTCATCTCTCCTCCAAAGCGAGGAGGAGGAAATGCCAGGGAGCAGCAGCCGATGTCACCCCAAGCAATGAAAAGGGCGCCTGGAATTGGTTCTGCAGGTCCTTTCAGGCCTTTGCACCTTCCTCTACTGCATCTACTCTGGTTTTGCAGTAAAAAGTTTAGAGGGGGCTGCTGCAAAAGAGCAAGGCGGCTCAGTTTCTGCAAACGGGAGGCAAATGTGTATTTTAGCTTCAAGACCCCTGCTTAATCTAGCCTTTCATGTTATAACTAATCTATTTTTCAGCCTGCAACCTTCCAGCTAAATTCGCTAAGTAGATTATGCTACTACATCAGTGCTGATTGATTTGAATATATGTTTTGTTCCTCCATATCATTGGGAGTCAACAGTTCAGCATAATACCTTTAAAAAGTTTACCCAATGGCAGATTTATGAAAGAAAAAGAAAGCTTAACTCGAATGCTGATGAACTCCTGCATTTCAAACAGAAAAAAGCCTTAAATCTGCTCCTGAATTTACAAAAGAAGCAGTGGGTAGTGTGGGGGTGGTCTCTGATTAATACCAGAATGAGTTTTCTTTGCTGTGACAAAAGCGCTCACGCACCAAGGAACTGAGAAAAATTAAGTTCCTTCTGTTCGGGGTTTGCCTTCTGTCCAAATGATTTACTGTGTCACCAAGGTATCACTGCTGGGATGAAATATGATCTGCAAAGTCTGAAATGCATATGCAAAAGAACCTTAGTAGGGAAAAGAAAGTTGCAAGCCCATATTTGCCACCGGTCTGTGTAAAAACTGGGAGCCTGACCCCATTTCTGAGAAGGATAGGCTTTTGCATCCCATCTGGGGTGTGGCGGTGTGACAAACCACCCAGCTGGCTGTTGCAAGCACTTCTCCTAGGAGAGGGGAGGCAAACTCCAGGGACAACATGGAAACGGCAAGACGGACACCCCGACAGTGCCGCCCCCGCTGCAAGCATCCTCTCGGCACAGCTACCGATTATAGGACGCCTCTCGTGCCTGCACAGATGGAGAGACGGCTCAGCATATGCTCACCATCCACCTCCCCACAGCCAGTCGCTAAAGTGATAGCATGTAAACAAGTAAAAATACAATAGTGCAAATCCACAGGACCTGACAGACCAAGAGGACAAACATGAGGCGTGCAACAGAGGAGGCAAGTTGCAGTAGAGCGGGAGAATTCTGCAACAGGAGGAAGCCAGGATGCTTCTTAGGATGCCGTCATGTCCGTGTGCCGGCTTTCTCCATTGTGCACCAACCCAATCATCCATGTATCCACCCATGTGAATCTCCATCCAGCGTCTGCTCAAAGGGTGACTGGGCGAGAGGAAACACTGGCCTGGCCTCAGTCTGGGGCAAGCCCAGGACGGCTTGGGTCCTGGTTACCTGAAGGAGCGCTTACATCCATATTTGCCCAGTCGCCCCCTGAGATCGGCGGGAGAGGCCCTTCTCCGGGAGCCCTCCGTGAGAGAAATTAGGAGGGTGGTTACTCGGAGAAGGGCTTTCTCAGCGGTGGCGCCTAAGTTATGGAATGCGCTCCCCAGAGAGGTCCGCCTGGCGCCGTCGTTATTTGTTTTTCGGCGCCAGGCTAAGACCTTTTTATTTAAGCAACATTTTAAATGCTAAATACAATTGAATTTTATCTGGCCAGGGCGGCTTATTTTATAATGTGAGTTTTAATTAAGATTATTTTATATGGATTTTAACTTGTTTTATCTATGTTGTAAGCCGCCCCGAGGCTTCGGCGAATGGGGCGGCATAAAAATGTTTTAATAAATAAATAAATAAATAAATTTCCTGCGTTCACAAGTACTGTGATGAGGTGCTCTGTGTGCCTCCTTGCTCAGCCCGGTCCTAAGGCTTGTTAAAGTTCTTTCTCTTTAAGCTGGGATCAAAATAGAGGACCGTACAGTAAAAGAGCACACCTGGGCACCCTATGCTGGGCACAGGCCAGGAAGAGCTTTGTGACTGGATTTCTCTAAATACACAAGCTGGGCATGAAATTTGATACATGGAAGGGGGTGAAATGGGATTGCATTTGGGGGATGGAGAGCCACTTTTCCCAGCATTTGATCCGGAACAGCCCTTTCCCAAATGCAAGGTCTCAGATGAAGCTGCAGTCCTCTTTTAGCAATATGGGTTTGTGCAAGCACCCCTTGAATGTCACGGATGCTTCTTCACAGAAGAAAAGAATCGCAGTCCAAAGACTTGTGGGAAAGCTTTGGCTAAATGTGTGCCAAGGGCCTTGTTTTCCAAGTTGCATGGAAGAAGCATTAAAGTGGGGGGGGGGGCAGCTTTCCCCAGGTGGCTTTTACTGAACGGCCCCCTCAGATCAGACTTCCAGTTGCAGGCTGGACCGGGAAATCCATGTTCTCTTGCCACGCCAGGACAAGTCTGGAAGTCGATGGCAGTGAATGAGGGAGCACTGTGGGCATCGCGGCCACAGAACAAAAATGGGCATCAGCAGCACCATTATCTTAGCCTCTGCCCTCTAAGCCTCCCACCATGATAACTGCTCCCCGCCAGCAATTTGGCAGGAGCAGGTTACGGGCAGAGAGGGTATTTTGACATCAACCAAGCAAGCAGTGGAGGCACACAATTATTCACTCGAAGCATGTCCTTTATCCCCATAGTTTCTTATTATGGGATGCACTCAGACACTGTGAAAGTGGAATTGGGCAGATGGTGGATTTTTGCCTATGGACAGACCAGTTGGTCAGTTTCACTTTTTCTCGCATTCAGATTTTTAAAACCTTAAGTTCTTTCCATTCTGAATATTAAGAAATATGACTTTTGGAAACTTGCCCTAATTTCAATTGTCTTTTAGCTCTGTATTACGGTGAGAGTTGAACACAGGGGAAGGGTTAGGGTTAGACAAACGAGGTGTCTGGCAATGATGTTGATGAATCGAATGTGTTTGGAATGGGCAGAAAGGATACGCTGTGCAGAAAAAGCTTCTCAAGGAAGGCTTTTTGAAAATCACATTATTTTCAATTGAAATTTAGCCCTATATTAGGGTTAGGCGTGTGGACCCGGGTATGGTTAGGGTTAGACAAAAGAGGTGTCCTTGCATGAATATGATGGCTGGAATATGTTTAGAAGGGGCAGAAATGATGAGCAGTGCAGAAAAAGCTACTCAAAGAACGTTTTTAAAAAATCGCCCTCTTTTCTCTGGAACTTTAGCCCTAAATTAGACTTAGGGGTGCACAGCAGGGTAGGGTTAGGGTTAGACAAATGAGGTGTCCTGGAATGATTTCGATGGCTGGAATGAGGTTAGAATGGGCAGAAAGGATACGCTGTGCAGAAAAAGCTTCTCAAGGAAGGCTTTTTAAATATAGCCCTCCATTCTCTGGAACTTTAGCCCTATATTAGAGTTAGGGGTGGGCACCAGGGTACGGTTAGGGTAAGACAAATGAATCACATTTTGAAGGCTGGAATGTGATTAGAATGGGCAAAAAGTAAAAGCTGTGCTGAAAAAGCTACTCAGGGAAGGCTTTTTCAAAATAACATTATTTATACTTGAACTGTAGTGCAATATTAGGTTAGGGGTGTTCCCCAGGGTAGGGTGAGGGTTGGGCAAATGAGGTGTCCTGGAATAATTTTGATGGATGGAATCTGTTTAGAATGGGCAGAAAGGATGACCTATGCAGAAAAAGATACTCAAGGCTTTTTTAAAATCACATTATTTTCATTGGAACTTCAGCCCCAAATAAGGGTTAGGGGTGTGCACCCCGGTAGGGTTAGGGTTAGACAAACGAGGTGTCCTGGCATGATTTTGATGGTTGGGATGTGTTTAGATGGGGCAGAAAGGATGAGCTGTGCAGAAAAAGCTACTCAAAGAAGGCTTTTGCAAATCACCCTCTTTTCTATGGAGCTTTAGCCCTAAAATAGGGTTAGGGGTGTGAACCAGGGTAGGGTTAGGGTTAGACAAACGAGGTGTCCTGGCATGATTTTGATGGTTGGAATGTGTTTAGATGGGGCAGAAAGGATGAGCTGCGCAGAAAAAGCTACTCAAAAAGGCTTTTTAAAAATCGCCGTCTTTTCTCTTGAACATCAGCCCCAAATTAGGGTTAGGGGTGTGCACCGGGGTAGGGTTAGGGTTAGACAAACCAGGTGTCCTGTCATGATTTTGATGGCTGGAATGTGTTTAGATGGGGAAGAAACGATGAGCTGTGCAGGAAAAGCTACTCAAAGAAGGCTTTTCCAAATCACCCTCTTTTCTATGGAACTTCAGCCCTAAATTAGGGTTAAGGGTGTGCACCAGGGTAGGGTTAGGGTTAGAGAAACGAGGTGTCCTGACACTATTTAGATGGTTGGAACGGGTTTAGAAAGGGGAGAAAGTATGAGCTGCGCAGAAATAGCTAAACAAAGAAGGCTTTTCCAAATCACCCTCTTTTCTATGGAGCTTTAGCACTAAATAGGGTTAGGGGTGCGCACCAGGGTTTGGCAAACGAGTTGTCCTGGTATATTTTTGATGGTTGTAATGTGTTTCTATTGGGCATTATTGATGAGGTGTGCAGGGAAAGCTTCTTATATTAGGTTTTTTCAAAATTGCCTACTTTTCAATGGCATTTTTGCTCTTTAGGGCTAGTTGAGCGAACCAGGGTAGGGTTAGGGCAGTAGTGCTGAACCCATGGAATGGCTGCCACCGCGGCCACCGGGAGCCCCTCTTTTGGCATGCTACCCAAATGGCCCCCACATCGCTCCGGCAGTTCAGCATCGGGTAACAGCGCACGCTGGGGCCATGCCCATGCTCGGAATGGTGCACTGGTGCCATGCAATGACAATACAAGCCATGACTCATTAGCCGCAGCTCGTCTGAGCTTTCACATGGCCGTTCAGTCTGTTGCCAAGGATTTGTGTGTGTGTGTTTGTGTATTCGCTTGGAGTGGCTGTGAATTGTTTTTTCTAATCTAAAACTGCAGTTTTCAGATTTTTTGTAGTGTTGACACTTTGTGATAAATAAGGTAGTTTTGGGTTGTAGTTTGGGCACTCAGTCTCTAAAATGTTCGCCATCACTGTCCTAAGAAATTCTCTCACCAAAACAGCCCTGGCGAGCCGCTTCTAGTAAGTACAGTGCCAGTGTCCCCAGCCTGGTGCCCTTCAAGTGTGTCTGACTACAACTCCCATGGTTGGCTGCAGGGTGCTGTGGGTTGAAATTTAACAGAGGTATGCTGGTAGAGACAGGAAACCTGGAGATTCTTTTCTTTCTGTTTTTAAAGAAAGCTAGAACAGGGAGGACTGAAGCCAGCTGTCCTTTGGCAGAATTTACGGAACAGAAAATCCTGTAAGGAAGGATGGGTCACCCCAGTAGTACACAGTGCTGACAGATAGAAGGGGTTGGGCAGAACATTTTGGGGACTGGCGTGAACTGACTGCACAGCTTTGCTGCACAGAATGCATGGCTCGGTGTTCCCTTGCTGATGAGAAAGCTACAGCTGTTCCTCCTGAGAGGACCTCCGGGGTGGCTGGAAATGGCTCAGGTGGCAAAGGGCCTACGGAGCAGGAAGGATGGATGGACCGGGCTCTGTTCAGCCTGGGAAACACAAGTTGATCTTTCAAATCTTGGAGAGGCTGCTATGTGGATGATGGAGCAAACAGCTTGTCTGTTGCTCCAGAGGAGAGGACTGAAACCAAGAGGTCCAAATTTCAAGGGATGTTGACTAAATCTCGGCGACAACTTCCCAGCAGCATGGGAAGCTGAGCAGCAGAAATAACTGCTTCAGAAGGTCCAGGATTTGAGTAGAGATGCGCACGATGGGATTGCTGGCTTTTTGCATGCAGAGTATCCCCTTGAGAAGCTTATAGGCAGGAGCTGGATGCTGTATGCAGCAGTGGCAGATTTCCTCCAATAAAGCATTATTTCAATGCCATCTATCTATACCAATGTATGTGCCTATGCCTGAGAGAGAAAGACTGAGAGAAAGTGGGGGGGGGGGGGAGAGAGAAGACAAGCAGGCCCCTTGGAAATATTCAGAAGCGGTTAGCCTACCTTCATATAGCCAGTCGCTGAGTCCATTGAAAATAACTTTGTCTTTTCCGGTGGAGACCACGCGGATGGCCTGCTTCCCCACATGGGCGCAATAGTAGATGTTGTTCTCAAAGATAAATATCTACACAAAAATGTGGGAGAGAAGCACTTGGTCACTGCGGTTAGCTCAAGAGCAAAGGACTTTGTGGTCATTAGTTCAATAACAGGCATATGGACCGTGATCCAGGGCCCAAGGAGAATCCGGAACCATCAACAGCTTCAGGGCAGGGCACTCCCTGCCACAGCGGGGTTCTCCCACCATTCTTGCTATTTATATTGTGACGGCAGAAGCTGCTCCAGGCTGGGCTTCGGGGAAGGGTTTTTTCAGTTTCTGTTTTTATGTGACCTTACTTAATATTTCACTTTTGAACCAACTGAAACTCAATTATCCTTCATAATTGCTCTTAATTAAATTTTGCAATGGAATTCATCAATCAAACCGTGCAAAATACTGTGGGAAAAGTGCACACAAATGATATGTTAATAACACATATTAACACAATATTGTGCTAATAAAATCACAATAAGTGGATAGTATTAAGAAAATTGCTTGGAAAATGTGCATATTAGGCAAAATTGCATATAAAATAAATTTATGAACTGAAATCGACACAAAAATGCATATGGATTTTTATATAAATCTTTTTCTTTAAACATCTTTCATTTGGGATTAACAAAGCTTTAGACTGGGAAAAAATCTCAGCATTAAAGCCGAACTAAGATTGGGAAAATGAGAAATTGAGAGAGAGCTGCATCCAAATCTGAGACTGATTTATCCATTTGCGTTCCTGAGGGAATTTGCCTTCTATACAACTCCGTTTTTTTTAATATGCATAGTTCATCGAAAAGGTGCATCTTAAAATATGATAAAATGGCGGTCATCTCTTTGAGCATTGCCTTTGTTTAGTGTTAGAGAAGTTGCCAAGAGACCCAATGGGTTTGTATACCAATCAGTAAGTGCCTTTCTCTGGGGAGTTAACTGTAGCATTTAAAGTCCTAAAAACTGGCACAAATGAAAAATCAAAACAGAATGAAAACCACCATGTATATTAGTATAAATAAAACTATCAACAGCAAAGCAGGGATACAGCAGAACTAAAAGCACAACATGGTCTTAAAAGGAAAAAAGACTTTCACCTGGGGCCCAATGACGGTGACATGGCTGCCTGCTTCTCAGGCAGCAGGTGTTGCGAAAGAACTCTGCTCTAAAAACAGCAAGGATCCAACCAAGTCCATCCCTGCATTATGTGCAATCCCCCACAGCAGTGGTGAGCACGAACAGAGGTTTGCCATCATCTTCACATGTACATAATTCCATTTTATCAGGAAACTTATACAGTCATATGTTTGCTCCCCTCCCTCTCCAGCTGATGTTTAGTCATCTTTTTTTTCCATTATTTGGAACAATCACAAAAAATAATATAGAAACAAAGGTGATGATGATGAAGAAGAGGACTAAGAGGAGAAAATTCGAACAAACACTTAACTCCTCCTCTCTCCAAGATATATTGTCCTTTGGGACTGCTGGAGAGAAATGCAGCCTCCACTAATTAAATTAAATTTAATTAAATTTGGTTCCTGTTGAGTCTTGAGTCTCTGAGGAATGGCTGAAAATCCACTTTTTTGTTTTCAGTCAGATAAGTGAGAAAACAAGGAAAAAGACAGAAGATGATAAAAAGGAAACAAGAGGTACAAAAGAGCGGATAGGGAAAGTCTGCCTTCTGGGTTGGCCGGGCAAGTACAGGGTCATGGCAGTTGTGAGTTGGCAGCTGGAATCCACGCACACCGGAAAGACTCCCCATACGCTGTCGCACTGGTGTATCTTGAAGGTCTACAGGATGCCTTGTTATTCATGGGTTTGTACCTTATATGGCACTGCCTAGACATTTATTATTATTATTATTATTATTATTATTATTATTGGCATTGGCATTGGCATTGGCATTGGTATTAGAAAAGGACAGACTCCACAAAGGGAAAATACCTGAAAACAGGATCAATAATTCAATATTCAGTGAATCCAGATGTTGGCCTACATTTCTGTCCTTGTCATTAACCAAATGTCTTGATCCCTGGGAAACCAGCATCCATCAATTCCTTGGATTTCTCTAACGATTACTGCAGAAAATCTGCTTCATTGTACAGATAACATCTCTGCATCTTAAAATCTCTCTCCAAGCAATGTATTCAGAATATATTCATCTAATTTATTCTGAAAGGGCTTATGTAACTGGCACATCAGCCTCAAAATACTGAGATTTAAAAGGCATATTATATATAACCTTTGGTAGACATTTAAGGCTTGGATTTTATACATCTAAAGATATTTGGAATGAAGTTAAATCTCTGCCCCAATGTTAGGCTGCAATTTCTGGCATCATGTTTATAAAAATGCAATGGTGGGAAATGAGATTTGCTTTCAGCTCAGGTTTCACAAACTATTACACTGCAAGAGCACATATGGTACAGTGAAAAACAGGAATACATCCCAAAGCAAGTATAGATCTTAGTTTAATATCTGCAGTTGTTTTGGGGAGTTTGCCCAAGGCTCAAAAATAATGCAAGTAACATTTTAACTCGGTCATAGGTATTTCAAGTCTTTGTGGAGTTAAAAAGGCTTCAGAAAAGCTGTGTCCAACTGAGCCCAACTGAAAGCAAATATTATCAGCTGTGACAGAGAGTAAAGAATTTTTCTTTCCATTCTTTCAACCCTCTACTGCACTACATGAGCTACTGAAATATAGTGCAAAGCACACAGGGAATTGACAATGTATTAGCAATTAGAAGAGGGGCTGTCATTCAGTAAGAAAACCCCAAGCTTTCCATGCAGAAGGCCCCCATTGCAGGTGGCAAATACCTGACACCTACAGCCAATCAGGGTAGCTAATACAGGGATTAAGCGTCACCCTGGTTCCACCATTTCTCAACCTCACCTGCACTGCAGGGTTGTTGTGAGGATAAGTACAGAATGGAGGTCATGTACCCTTCTCAGAACCTCAATAAATGGTGGGATAAAGATCTAGCAAAAACTATGCAGTAGGTATGACATTTTGATGCCTGTTCTAAATCTCAGATGGGAAGGAGAACTTCCATAGAAAGCTAGAGAATACATCAACAACCCGCTTACTGCTCATACCTACATTTCTTTCTATTTCTTATACTTGTGATAGCCTATGGCTATAAACAATAATGATATGCCAAAGCTTAAAGCTTTTTATTTCTTTTTTAGCATGCATTACAAAACCAAACCAACCACACCTTGAAGAGAGAGAGAGAAGAGACAAAATAAACAAAAATATTGCAGTTTCTTGGATAGGATTTGAAAAGACCCAAGTTGTCAGTGGGTGCTCCGTCTGTCCAGCTGGGTGATATTCAGCCTGTTCTGAATGGGGGCGCACTCCCCCTAAAGGCAAGGTTCAAGGTTTGGGGGTGCCCCTGGACCCAGAGTTGTCAACTGAGGCATGTGTGGACCTGGTGGCCAGCAGCACCTCTTATCACCTTAAGCCGATATACCAACCTGGACAGAGAAAGCCTTACGACAGTTATCCGTGCTCTGGTAATCTCTCAGCAGGGCCACTGCAATGTAAGTGAGGCTGCCTTTGAAAACCAGTCCAGAAATTTCAGCTGATCCAGAACAGGGGAGCGAGGCTGTTAATGGGACTGGTTCATGGGGAGACATTATGCCAGCCCTCTTCCAGCTCCACCGGCCGCTGGTTGAAGCCTGGGCCCAACTTATAGTGCTAGTACAGTGGTACCTTGTCTCACGAACTTAATCAGTTCCAGGACTGTGGTTGTGACCCAAATTGGTCGTGAGCCAAGTCAAATTTCCCCATAAGGGTCAATGTAAATAAAGTTAATCCGTTCTGCAACTATTTTTTGTACTCACAAAAATTTGAAGCAAAGTGACAAAGAACAACAAAGATCGCGGCCATCTCCCCCCCACACCAGCGATCGTGCGGGGGGGGGGGGGGAAGGGCACGATTGTGGGCGCACAGAGGGGAGGCGGGCGCAGGTGTTGGGAAGAGGCGGGCGGGGGCGCGCTCGGGCAGGGAACATGGGCGCAATCGCGGCCATCTCCCCCCAGCACGAACACGGCCACCCCCGCAGCACGACCGCGATCGCGCCCATGCAGGGAAGGCAGGTGCGCTCATGATCGTCACCCGATGCAGAGTTCACAACCTGCAGCAACATTTTATGAAATTTCTGTTTGCGATCCGATTTGGTCGTGAACTGAGGCATTCGTGAGCTGAGGTACCACTGTACTAACATGCAAAGCCCAAACGGCTCAGGACCCGGTTATCTGAAGGATCTCCTCCTCCGATACTAGGAGCCTGAGTCCATCTTTGGGGTCCTTCTCTGGGAGCCGCTTCCAAAGGAAGTGAGGTGGATGGCTACCAAGAGGGGGCACACCTGTTGTGGAACGAGCCCCCCAAACAGGTGTGCACAGCACCTACTGCATATTCTTTTCAGTACCAGGTGAAGACCTCTTTATTTTCTCAGTATTTTAACAGTTTAACGTTGTTTTTATATATTTCATTTCATTCTATACCGCTGCTATGCTTCTATGCTGAATCATGGCAATTGCTATTGTAGATTTGTTTTTTTAAACTGTGTGTTTTTATCTTTTTAACTTCTGTTAACTGCTGAGGGAGCTTTGGCCACTGGGCAGTATAAACATGAAGGAAATAAATAACTGTAATTACATATATGTCGGATATCTCTATGCAGTAGTACGTAGCAAAGCAGGCTACTGTTGTTGGAAAAAGTTATGCACAAACCTCAACAAAGGCAGCCCAGATATCTATATATTTATCAATTTGTAAAATATGCCCAAAGGTCACTCATTCGAAATTTAAAGTTTCATAAAACTTCTGTTCATTCTGTTATTTCAGGTGGCTTATTATTATTATTATAGTTATAGCCTGTCTTTTTCCTTTCAGGTAACTCAAGGCAGTTTATATATTTCTCTTCCTCCTCTCAATCGTATCTTCACAACAACAACCCTGTGAGGTAGGTTGGGCTGAGAGTCTGTGACAGCTCCAAAGTCACTCCATTAGTTCCATGGGCATTTATCCTTCTGCAGTTGGAATACTAGTCTTTCAGCTGTCAAAAAGGTGTGGAAAATCCATTTATGTTGACTATGCATTAAATTCCAAGTGTAGGTAGTAGATAGGTAGTTTCCGTCACAAAATTTATCCAAAGTAATACCTATTCCTACAAGGAAGCTGCCACTGGGCATTGCCAAATCTTATGACGAAGAGAAGCATTAGAAGCACTCCATAATTTGCTAATTTAACTAAGCTCTTATACTCATGCCTCTATGAATTCTCTCCTTGTAAGTTTAAGAGTTCCTTGAGGAACTGAATCCCAGCCAATTCCATGAGAGTTGGGAAAGTGGTAAAGGGATTAGGCAAATATTTCAGGAGACGTCTATCAGTGTCCATGGGCCATGATGGTACCCGCCAGCTCCAGGACAATAGGCATTATGCCTCCGAACATGAATTACTTCTGCAGCTCACACACAATTCCAAGTCCCCTCCTGTCGACACTGCTGTGCAACCAGAAAAGATAGCTCAGGATGGCCAGGAAAGGTCGCTGCAGGGCATGACTTGAACATGTTTAAAAATAATTTGAACTTTCAATGCTCATCAAAAATAAATGGATTTATATTGTCTTGGATACCCAAATTGCCCATGACAAAAATATTTTAGATGTTCCATGAACTATGCTCCTAACATTTTAACTGCTTTGATAGTTTTGACATTAAAAAAGACATCTCCCAAAATAGCTTTTATTCTTGGAACTGGCCAATATATTATGTGAATTACAGGCAGTATAACTTTTAAGAGGCATTTGGTTCTCATAATTTTATGCATGCTGAATAACAGCACAATCGTTCTCAATTTCATTTCAGAGATGGACGTGGTTTAAATCTTTGCAGTGTGGCAGAACTAGGAACAGCTTTCTCCTGCATATTTTCTCTATTTTTCCTCAATTGTAAAAAAAATATGGAGAGCAGAGTCTTGTTAAATGCTCACTGTCTGTGTTTTGCAGATTGCCTGCATCTCTCATTCTATCATTCACTATTGATAGAAGGTTGTCTAGGATGTATAAAAATTTTGCTCCATTTGCACAAAAATGCTATTGGGCTAGTACACATTTGTGCAAAGGTGACTGCAACTCTGTGAAATCTGCAGGACTAGACAAAAGCTGTTCTGCTGTAGAATCTGCAGGTCAGATTCACAGAAATCCCAGCTCATTTGAATCCATCCTGGATTTCTTCACCTTTCCTGCATGTTTAAACTGATGGAAACTGAACTTTTGAGCAAGTATTGTGCTCTCTTAAATGCAGATAAAGATGGTGATGGAGGGAATCCCTCTGTTTTGCCACATGCCCCCCCGCAGACCCTTGGTTTAAGTCTTTTTGCCCACCATTTCCTCCCCTCACCCTTTAAACTGCTTTCCTCACATGCTGCTCCTAAGCTTGCCTTTTCCCCTCCCATGGGGCTGAGAACTCTCCTCTCAGTGCTGTGACCCCCTCCACATCAGCGCTCCCTGCCTGGCTGCACCGAAAAGTGAGCAAAGGACATGACTGCACAAGAAGCTTTGCAAAAGCAAAATCCCAGAGAGAGGCATGACAGAAATGAAACCTTGAGAAGCACGAGGATCCTTCTTGCGGTGATCATCTGCAGGGAGATACAGGTTCCGTTTGGCCACATCATGAACTCAGCGCGTTCAAAAGTCAGGGGCCTTACTTGGTGCTGTCGGGATGTGTTGGACTGCAACTCCTACGATTCCACTGGCCATGCTGGTGATGCAATGCATCCCAAGCTGGGAGAGGCTGGTCTAAAGCACGGGACTAAGCGATCGGGGATTTCTTTGGGCACAGAATGGAGCAGGGATGTTCAGCACCAGCCCCTGCAGTGGACAAGTAATATGAAGCCCTGGTTGGATCACAGACGGGCTTCTGTTGTCAAAGGAGCAGTAAAGCCAATGGCAGCCGGAGCCTGAATCCCAGCCACAACCCATGTGACTGGTCTTGGCTGTCAGGCGTTTGCGAGTGTGTGCCCAGGCCTTGATTCAGGGTCAGCCTGGCCCCACGATCACCATCCACTGGAATGTGTTCCTTTCTTTAGAAGGGAAGCTGCCCCGCTTGGGACATAAACCTCCACATTCCGATCAGACGCCATGCCCGGTTATTGCATAGGTTCAGCAGCATCTTCTAAAAACAGCCGAAACTTTGCAAATAATCAGCCCGGGAAGTTCAGCTTATTGCATTAACGTTCTCACCTTTCCAAGTCCTATCTTTTTAAAAAGTTCTGGTTTTATGCAGGCACATATTATATTTTTAGAGTGCCATGATCATTATAAGAGGAATTCGTGGCAGGAGGTCCTGGAACATGAAGCTGGGTCACTCCTCGTGAATTTGACACGATCGCACTAGGCGTTTTTATTTCTGCAAATAGCTATTACTCAAACGATGTCACTCAGGTGCCTCCTTGTCACTGAGATGATAAATCGGTGTCGCACTGCTCCAGAGCACGAGGGAGGGCGCCTGATACCCATGCGCCCATGTCCTGTATCCCCCCCGCAACAGTCTTTCAAAAGGTCAAGCGATCCCCCACAACACACACTTGGGCACAGCCAGCCATGAGAGACTGGACCTGCAGAGGAGCGTCTCAGTGCGAATATTCCAAAGAGGAGCTCTCATGGCCTTTTCTTTCGCTTAGCATTGTCACTTCTCTATTTCCTGCTTGCAATTATTGCTTGAATAGATGTTGGCAGCTGGATATTTTTAGACTTCAAAATGCAAAGGATACAAAAGTGCTTTGTTTTAGATTAATCTGCACCTGACAGGGAAATGAGATTTTCAGAGGCCATGGTCAGCGTGAGATAGTCATGCTGAGATAGTCTTAGGCTGTGATCCTAAGAACTCTCAAGGCCATTCCAAGACCGTCTGAGGACCCACAGGGTTCTTTGAGTCCTGGTACTGAGGCCCCATGGCTGAGTCCCTGCTTCGCCCCCTCACTGGCTCCTTTCTGGGAGGACGGGGGGGGGGGGGGGGGGGGGGGGGAAGGAGCATGACAGAAGAGGCGGGGGGAGTCTGGGTCAACCTCACAGAAGGAGTCCCATCAGAGTCCCAATCTCCTTCCCTCCCCCTCACCAGCACTTCCTCAAAATGACCAAAGATGGTTACCTAGATAAAATGCATGGGCAAGGGGCAGCAGTGGGGGTGCCACCACTACCTTGTCTCTGCCCCTGGAGTTGGGAGCTTTAGGGTTATGTGCATCTAAGGCAGAGCAGCAGGAGTGTGCTCTTAGACAATCATATTTGTTGTTCAGTTGCGAAGTCGCATCTGACTCATCGTGACCCCATGGACAACATTCCCCCAGGCCTTCCTGTCCTCCACCATCCCCTGGAGTCCAAAGCTCACACCCACCATCCCAGTGACTCCATCCAGCCACCTCATCCTCTGCCGTCCCCTTCTCCCTTTGCTGTCAATCGTCCCCAGCATCGGGATCTTCTCCAGGGAGTCCTTCCTTCTCATTAGGTGGCCAAAGTATTTGAGCTTCAGCTTTAGTACTTCACCTTCTAAAAAGCAGTCAGGGTTGATTTCCTTTAGGAATATCTATATGGCAACACTCCAATCCAGAGCCCCACGTGACCAGCAATGCACATGTATGCACACACACCCTGTCTAATATGCTGAAAAGAAAAAAAAACCTGGGCAAGCTGTTCCAGATGGAGGAAATATCCACATGGAAGTTCCACATCTGGAAAAGATGTCCAGAACGGTACGTAACAGGACGCCTTTTCTGGGGCTCTTTGTGCTTCGTTGGATGCTGAACGCAGGAGGAGAGGCATGCTGCAGTGCCTGCTCCCCGCCTGAGCATTTCCATCGCCTCGCAGGCATGGAAGGTGATAGTCTGACTAGGAGGGGCTGCTGCTGCTGTAGAAATCCTCCACGCAGTCTGGGACTCTGGAAAATCGGAATGAAGAAAGCCTGAAGAGAGCTTATGTCATTCTGAGAAAGCAAAAGGCGCTTGATGAATGTCAGTGGCTGCAGCCGTACAGCTCTGCACTCCAGTGCCTTCTTCATTTGAGCTTTGGGGACCTGGTACAACAGCTAGGAAGCTACAGGTTCGGTTTGCAGCTTGGACATGAAATGTAGGGGGTGGCTGAGGGTGAATCACTGTTGTTCACCTATCCTACCCAACCCTACAGGGTTGTTTTAAGGACAAAACGTGTGTGCCTTTTATGTACCCCAGGCAAACAATACAACAACAACTGCAGCAAGATTGCAACGCATCCCCACCCAATAACAATATAGGTGTCATTCATTTTAGGACGTCTTGGGGCGAGGCTTTCAATGGAGAGGGGTGGGGAGGGGGAAGAGAGAGAGAGAGAGAGAGAGAGAGAGAGAGAGAGAGAGAGAGAGAGATTTGTTATACATAATATGTCCCGCTACACTTCTCATGCAGAGGCTGTATTCTCCCAGGGCTGTGAATGAGCTTCTCAAATTCATTTCCTCACTTTCAATAGCAAAAGTGAAATTGACGAAGTCTATTCAAAGGCTGAAGCTGGCACTTTACAATGAGGAACGGAAGATGCCAGATGGGAGTGTGTTTCGTTAGAAAAGGGTGTGGGTGGGGGAACTACGTGGGCGCACAATCTTATGTGTAGGCGTGCACACGCACACATGGAGTGCTGTGCAAGCTAGTAGCACCCGAGGCATTTAGGGTTCATGGCCGGGGTGTCCTCTACTCTAACTGGATCAGCAGGCGCGGCCCTCACACAAGCAGTGGGAATTCCAGAGGGATGCAAATGCCGCCTTGATTCCAGGTCCCCACCTGAGTCCAGCAACCAAGGTGACCAAGCAATGGCTCATCTAAAAGCCCTGGAAAAATGGTTCAGTCACGACGCATCCTCAGCTGCAGATAAAGAACCACCAGGTCGTCCATTGTGCCCTCTTTCTTACTGGGAACTGCTGCTCATTTGACCCTAAGAAACATCGTATTTGCATTAGCAGTCAGGGGTTACGTTTGGACAACCCAAACCCAAGGGTGGAACGGATTGTTATTGAAGTATATGGGTGGTTGGAATATGGGTAATTCTGTTATCTGAACTACTCATGAAGAGAACTCATGATGGGTAGCTGAGCTGTGATCTGTGGGCTGTTAACCATCATTTGTTTCTAGGTTAGGTTCAGATAACAATAAGCCACGGTTCAATGGCAACCCATGTTTCAGTAACAACAACCCACATTTCAGTGACAAGCTACACTTGTTCCATATCCCTTCTTACAGTGTGGGTTATCGTCTTGTCTGAACAGACCTTTTCCTGTAACTGCCCTGGAGATCAGCACTCTTTGAGGAGAGTTCTTCACAGGACCCCAAAAGCACAGATGCTCTGTTGCTTTCCTCTAAAGCAGGTTTCCCAATTTGACACCCTCCAGATGTCTTAGACGGAGGGATGGTGGATAAGTGGAGTTGGAGTTTCACACACCTGGAGGGGGCTGAGCTGGGGGAGGCTGCTCTAAGAGGCAACCGCGGTTTCCCCAGCTGGCAACCATCCCTCACATTCCAGCTCCAGTCCCTCTCTTTGGGGTGCACCCCAGGTTCCAGATTCAGAGCTTCCCTCTCCGTGCGCCCTACTTGGCTGCCTTGCACACCTAACTGGAGCATCGCCCTTTGTGACACACCTGTGCTCAGGTAACATCTGGCAAATACATGCATCTCTCCCACTGCTGCAGCCGGGTCCGTTTGCCTTAGCGACCCGAGATACATCCGCGCTGCATGCACGGCTGCCGCATTCGGGGTGAGGCACATTTGCATGTCACTCAGAGATCCAAAGTGCCCCAGAGTGGGAATAAGCAGCAGGGCCTTTAAGAACTGATGGTCAGCGGTTTCCTCTCCAGGGACTAGGAGATGAGGGAGCGGTGCTATGCTTTTTGGGGGACCCCACCCAGTGCCCTTGTCTCCATCTCCTTTCTCCAGGCTAGTGAAGAGGCCCAGCTCCACTCCCCTCAGTCCTAATTCTGCTTTTGCAGCCATGTTCTGCCCTGGGTCAAGCTTAGGCGTTCCTAAAAGTGACATAGACCACCATCACTTCCCCACCATCACTTTTATCAGGCTCCTTTATCATTCCCATGTAGGCAAGGGGCCCATTGTGGCCAGAAGCCTGGAGAACCAGAGAAGGGCGGGCAGGCACTTGCTGGTTTTCCAGATGGCTGTGGGCATCTGAAAGCCTTTGCTTTACCCTTCCTCTGAGGCAGATCAAGATGCCTGCTCTGCTTTATTTCTCCTGATTTGGCTCCCCTCTTGCACGGCCAGCTCCGTGCCACTGAAGTGTAGGATTTCTCTGTTGTTTCTAGGCCTCCAGAGTCCACCTCACCCTTCCCCAACAAGCTCCCCACTTCTCTTTTTGGCAAACCATAGCTCTGATCTCTGTTTTTTCTTATTCTCGCCCTATTATCAGCATTGGCCTGCTTGTCCAGTCGGTGTGTGTATTGCACTAATTGATGCTTTCTTTATATATATATATATATCTGTACTAAAATAAAAAGCTCTGCTAGATGCAAAAGCTTCGTCACTGTTCTAGAGCTAATCCTACACTGAGGTCTAGTGCCATGGGTAGTCCTATGTACACACACACACACCTCTGCCCAAGAGCTTGGAGCTGCTTTGTTTGCTGAATCCATGTGGGTAGAAACATGTTTGGATCCATGTGCCATCAAGGCCATATGGTAAAATTACAGCCACCCACCCACTGAAAATGAGATTGTGAATGAAAAACAATGACAGAAACAAAACAAGCCCCATTTCTGTCTATTGGACACCATGTGTTATTCATAAAAGGATAGTTTCGTGGCTGGCTTTGCTTCTGAAAACGGGCATATTAGGTTAGTGCCATTATTAACTGCAGCTATTTTAAGGCAAGCACCGTGCTGGTAACGTTATGTCTGCACCTGATTTGTTTCTCATTAAGTGCTCCAAACTAAGTTGGTGCCGCTGCTCCTTGTTGTAGGCATGTTTGGACCAGGAGTGTCCAACTGAGGGTTTTGATAGTGCTTCTTTTCAGGGCTCATTCAAGCTTTTATGTAAGGCAATCGGTATCACATTCAGAAGACCGACTTTTCCTGCAGTGTCCCTTTCTTCAAGGGGGATGCATGGGAAGAAACATGTTTGAACGTGCTTGTTAGGAACTCCTGCAAGTAAGGAAAAACGTGAAAGCAAAAGGGCTAGATGAGGACTCTCTAACTCAGGAAATTTGAACTGTCAGATTAGAGTGGTGTCATGGACCTTTCTGAATGAGGAGCTGCCTCGCGTAGGGAAGGGCATCATTGGCTCACATGGCCAAGTACCGCTTTCAACGGACTGGCTGCAGGGAAAGATCCTTGATCAACGCTTCTCCCACCTTGCCCCGGGAACTGAAGGCAGTGTCAACTTCTTGTCTGCTTCTGGCATCCATGTTTAAGTGGTTTTAATTGTGATTTTATTGTGAATTGCTGGATGCTGTGCCATTTTTATCTGTCTTGTTGCAAACCATCCCGAGATGTTAGTAGTGGGACGGTCTATAAAAGCTTTAAATAAAATAAAATAAAATAAATTCAGGTTTTCTAGCTCTTGTGTATTGTTTCCAAATCTGTTTGGTTAAGAGTCATAGGAGCACAACACAAATGTGTGCACATGCCCTGGAAATGCAGTTTCTTTAAAAGAACCTCATCTTCTGTTAGGAACTATTGTCCATTGCTAACTCTTTAACTGGAATTTTTGGAAACTGGGATTAGGAAGTTAAGCAAATAGTGGGAGTCCTGTTGCTTTCCTCATGTACTTTAAGACATGAATAGCTGAGGATGTGCCTGCCACTGTAGTCTTCCAGCCTGTTCCAACAGCTCACAGTTCAGGCTTATTCTCTGAACTTTCTGAGGTCCAAACCCCGCCATCACGAACCTTGAGCAATTTTATGGGCCTGCCCAATTAGGACGCTCACATTCAGAAATGGCTCCTTTTTGCCAGATGCTGAAGATGAGATATTTCATTCTCATGTTCTCACACCATCGCAGTAACTGCCTTTTGCATGACTCCAGCCACAGAAGCATCGCGAATACGCTTGACTGCACATTTATATTGTGAAAGTGGAGTCTTGCTCCCTTGCTCCAAATGTACACATTCCCTTCGGAACAATAACTTGAGCTTTGCAACCAGACAGCTGCAATAATTTAGGCAATTTTAAGGAAATCTTGCTAGCACATTTCCACTGCCTTTCAGAACTGAAAAAGAGACCTTTAATGTCTCCAAATAGAACTGCGATTCGGTAGAATTTTGTGCCCAGACTTCTTAAGTAGTTATTTAAATGATAACTGCCTTGTTACATTACTTCAAGTATGTATCAGTAAATGTGGCCTTTAATATGAACCCTGATTGTGCTTTTAAGTTCTGCATGATGGATTATCTTGTATTCTGTAACCTAATATCACTGATGCTTATGTAGGGCACCACTGTAAATTAGATTTTCTTCATGTGAAATGATACACACTGCTTCATTGATAACATTTTATTACATTACAGAACATTGGAATAAAGAGAGACTGCGGTTTCGTGGTTAGCATAAATCATTAGGAAGCAGGATCCCGGCACTTCAGTTTTTGGCAGAATGATCTGACAACCTCAAATCTTGCTGTTGCTGAATAGCAGGCTCACATCTACCCTCTGCTATAGTTTCACTGATGGATGTACTCATGAAAAATCCCAAACAAAACCAAATCTTGCCTATGTAGAAAACTAGCTTGGTCAAATGAAGGCTAGGCACAGAAGCCCTGCGTAACATGCTCGCCTTTCATGGACTGGAGCTTTTGATGTAGAAGAGCATCCAAACATATCATTCCTCATCTGCCTCTCTAAGATGTCTATTGTTGGTGGGAATTGCATATCAGATTTATTTCTGTATGGGTGCAGATCAGCGGTGATGACTGAGCTGGACTGGCCACAATGGGGCAACTGCCACGTCACGTGGACCAGGGGGCAGCACTCAACAGTCGCAACGCTTGGAAAGCTGTTCTCCTTCTCCTAGAAGGCCTGGGGCATTTGCTGCTGCTCAGTATCTCCACGTAACACTGGACAGGCAATGAAAGGCTATGCAAACCCTGGGAAGGCTGGGCCCTGCACGGGTTCTCAAGGCTACCAAAGAGAACCTGGACCATCCCTTGGTGGAGCTTCTTCCCGGTCCCCATCTCTCCATTACGTAGCTCACCAGTTGACCTTCAGTCAGTCAAACTCTCTCAGCCTAACCCACCTTACAGGATTGTTGTGAGGATAAAATGCAGGGCAGGGGGGATCATATATGTGCTATCACCCCGAGCTGCTTCATGGAAGGATAGAATAAAGCACTTATAAATGCCTAAATAAATAGGGCGGACAAGGCATGCAAAGTACCATATTAATAACTCTCCTCTTTGAAGGGAATTTGCATCCTTCCTCCACAAGGACCTCCAGTGCCCACCAGGATCATCCTCTGTGCAATGGATCTATTACCTGCAGCTGGGGCAGGTCCACTGGTGCATCCTTGCCGAAAGCTCATGTATCAGGAGGTCCCCCCTCCCCATGCGCCTTTTATCCTCCTGATTCTTCTCAGCATCCTTTCCAGCCTTATTTTTCAGTTATTTCTGCATCAGCCTGCTAGCTGGAAACCTTGCCTGTAACCCAAGATTATAGGCCACATGTAATTCCAGGTTTGGCATGATGGTGATTTTGTAATTGCAATTAATACGTCTGGTGTTTCAAACTTAAATCGCAGTAGCAGGGAGGGGGGGAGGAGGGATCAGGGCTGGGGCCATGTGCACTGGGAGGCAATGGAAGCTTCCCTATGAGGAGAACAGCTTCCTTATGGGAAACAAGGGGGATTAAGGCCCTTTGCCTGGGCCATGGCCCCAATTCTGATCCAACCACCTATCCCGTGGCTGCTGTTTTTAAAAAGCTGGACATGCTAAGGGCAATCATGGCATTAATGTTGTGTCTAGCTTGTCCTTTACTTCATGCAGAACTCTGGTATTGTGCTGTGTGAAGGGGAGGAACACCCTACAAGACAACTGAAACTGTACATTGTAGAGAACGG
Organism: Varanus komodoensis; assembly: GCF_004798865.1. NCBI lineage: Eukaryota > Metazoa > Chordata > Lepidosauria > Squamata > Varanidae > Varanus > Varanus komodoensis. The sequence continues at coordinate 12,184,061 of NW_025335440.1, read as the reverse complement.
GTGGTACGGGTGGACAAAGTCTTTGTCAATATGATGGGCTAGCCCTCCTTCGCCAGATTCAGAACTGGATCACACACCGCAACCCTCACTGGGCCACTCTAGAACAACTTCTGATTAATCCCAGATGCAAATCCAAATGGATTTGTAACAGTGTTGTGACATTCCTGAAGCCTCAAGATCCCTCATCCCTAGAGCTTTAAATTAGCATCGTGGGGTTTTCTAGTTCTTTGCTTAGGCTTAGCTCTGTCTGAATTGGGGCAAACGACAGAGTTAAAGCAAAATGCACATCCCATCCATCTGCAAAACTTTTGCTCTTCAAACTCTTTAACACCTGGACTCTGCAGGTAGTGACTGCGAGAATTCTTACACTTGCAACTGTCACAGGCTAAGCAAGGAAACTAGAACTTCAGCAACAGCAGTACAGTGTAAGAAAGCTTGTTTGGCATTATTGATCTCCTCAAGGAGGGTGGATATGGGCAGAAGCAGCCTGGGATCCCTGAAACCTAGTCTGAAAGGACAGTTTCAGCTGACTGCCACAAAGCCAGGAAATATTCAGGGCTGGTTATTGGGGATGGATGCTGAAAAAGGCCCAGCTCCTCATGTCTTTCCCAAGCTGGAGTCAGTGATAAGGAGATTCCTCCCCTGCCCTGTGGAATTTCCTCTTCCTGAATGGAAAGGCCCTCCTCACGGTACCTATTTCAAGGCAGAAGGTAGCAATGATGGAGACAGCCCCCACCCCCCCATCCCGATTCTGAAATGGCCCCCTGAATGATCTCCTTCCCTGGTGCCAATACTATCTTTTCTGTACCAAGTTAAGACCTTCTTCTCCCAGGCATTTGGCAGCACATGATAATGTTTTAATCACATTTTGAACTATTCTTATTGTTGATTGTTTAAAACTGTTTTCAGAAATGTATGTGTCATACGTTCCTATGCTTGTATGCATTTTTAAAGTTTTAACCTTTGGCCACTGTCCGAAAGCTTCAGCTATTGGGGCAATTTATTTATTTATTAGTTTTATATCCTACACCCCCTTTTTTTTAAAGAACTCAAAGGAGCTTATATCATTCTTCTTCTCCTTTCTAAGCCTTATCTCTGCAACAACAGCCCTGTGAGGTAGGTAGACCTGAGAGTCTGTGAATGGCTCAAGGTCATCCAATTGGCCCACGACTGAGGGGGGACTAGAATCCAGACTGAGTCCCAGTCCCATGCTCTTAACCACTACATCACGCGCAGTACAGTAATGTGACAGACATGAAATTAAAGAACCTATTTTATGGGCTGTTTCTCTTGAGGTTCCCCCTTTGATGTTTTCTTTAAGCAAGATGGATTCGGCTCTTACTCCCTTCCTGACTTCCTGCTCATCTCCTACAAAGTCACCAAAAACCAAAGCAATTTCATATGGCAGACTGCAGCTTAATACTGACTCAGATGTCACTGCAAACAGGGAGGAGGGGAGATGAGAGAGTAACACCATGAGAAATTAATGAGGCAGGCTCCAAGAAAACATGACTCAAAAGCACACACACCTGCCTACATGATATTTAGATGCAGATCAAAGAGAAGCCTGGATTGGAAATCGCAATCCAAGAGCCACTTTTGCACCTGGAAAGAGTTTCCTCCTCGCTGGACAACATGAAATACTCTGCAACACGGTACCAGCATTCCTGGGCTTGCATTTGCAAAACACAAGGAAGCAACAGGGCAGACTGCCATTGCTACATTGCTCTCCGGCTGAAGAGTCTGGGGCTTTAAGAATGCAGTGCAGAGCGTGTGTGTTGTGTGTAAAGATGGGCAAATGCCTTAGTTTTGCTTTCCTCTGCATTCTGTTTTTTAATCTTAAGATCTTTCCCAGATATGAAGAACTTTGTTAATTTCAGGATGTATTTATTACAAACAAACTGAAATGAAATTCTTACTCAGCTGCAGCAGCCAAAGTCAATTTGCATAGCTATTCCCAGCTTGGAAAGAGTTAAAATGGCCCAGCCTACCATGTGCTCCCATGTGCTACAGAGTCAATGAGCAAGCCAGACCAGGCATCTCCCGCTGCTCCTTCACACCACCGGTGTCTCAGCCAGGGTGAGAGGCCACAAGCAAGCAGCCTGCAGCACTGGCAGTGGGTTCCTCTGGGATGGGGTGTGAACTGTGGCTGCACTAGAGGCTGACCCTCAGGGAGGGCCAGGAGAAGCCCCTGGAGTGAGTTTCCCTGCATACCCCTCCAGATGGAAAGATGTGCCTTAGTCAGTCAGTCATACAGTCGGTGCTGCAGACTGTTGGGTGACTTGTTTCTTTTGTGGAAAGCGAGAAACCAACTGAAGACCCAGATGGTATCAGGAGACAATTTTCTTCCTCCCTTTTCCTCTTTGCCTCTGGAGGTACTTCCTTGTGATTGCCAAAGCAATTTAGTGCAAGCAAAATGGCCTGCGATGGGCAGCACAGCATTTTCAAATGGTCACGATAAGCCCAAGGAAACTGACAGATCCACGAGAAACCCAGTATATGAAACTGTCAGCATCACAGAGCATCCTCCAATTATCAGGGTGGGAACTTGGCATTCTCTTCCTTTCTCCCACCTTCTGTGCACAGGAGAGACTTTTGCATCTCTTTGAACTATCAGGAAATAGAAGCAGTGAGCCTGCTCATTTTGTTTCCAGAAAGGGTGCAGATTAATTTGTTGCAGTACTACTCTTCCTGAGCCTCCATTTTGAGAGGCAGTATAACCCAGAGGACAAACTACAGACGTACGGCTTTGCTTGAAGTATCTGAATCACCACTGCTGCCTGGAAACAAGGTTTTATTTGCACAAACAACTAGCTACCTTTAGAATATGCTCCTCTGATGCTTTTCCTTTCTCTTGCTGGGTCAGTTCACATACCACAACAGCTCACCATTGTCAATTGACCCCCAAGGAGCTAAAACACATGCAGGTGGTCATTATGTGTATACATTTTCTGACCAGGGATTATTGGAGTCTGTTATGTCGTGTGAGCCTGACGGGTGCAGGTGATTTGAGCGTTAAACACCCCTTGCATGACTCCACTGTGCCACAGACCCTGTGGGTTATGCAGGAGTTGTTTAGCCCTGAAATAACCCTCACTAGATGGGTCCATAGAACAGGACAAACCCTGCGGAGGGCTTGCATGGGCATCATGGTGTCTGGCAGGCATCACAGCTCAGGGGTAAATTAACCTACCCTCGACTGCTATTTCATGCGAACCAGCCCAATATAATCTGGACTAGCCAGAGCTTAAGTATGATTCAGTAGGGCTTTGTTTACATGTCTGTTCTTTTCAATTATTCTTACTCTCCAACCAAATAGCTTCTTCCATTCTTGTGAACCTCATTACAACCCTGTAAGTTGCCACCACAATCTCCAGTTAACAGGATTCTGGCTGAAAGACACCAAGGCCTTCTTTGTTGTGGCTTCCCGTTTTTTCCTGTGAATTTTTTCCCCAAATGGAATTTGGCTGATCTACACAATTGGATAATTTCGAGGGGGACTTAAAATAGGGGATGACTTTCTCATAGCCACCCAGCTGATCCAAGTGTAGCTTCCTACTTTACATTTTGGTGGTAGAGAATAGGCACTGATTGGAACACATGGACAAAAGCGAGGAATTGCAAAAGCGAGGAATGAAGGACGCACATTTAAGTCAGTGCTTTTCTTGGCGAGGGCCAGGAAAGGGCTGTTCCAGCTCCCATGTAGATTTCAAAGACTGATGCACAGATGCAACCTTCTCACATGCAAACGGGTCACATTCTGTGCTCACACTTGCCAGGGAAACGTGATGGCACCTACAAATGCCTGATACTGCAGCGGCATCAATGGAAGTGGAGGGCAGTCGTGGGAGTCGGGATCCCTGGAAGGGCTGCATGTGCTCTGCTCCTGCCAGTGCACCACAAGCAGCTCCCTCCAGTGGAGCCTTCCCCAATCCAGTACTCCCTGAATTTGCCAGGCCACATATACCGCAGTGGCTCAGACTGATGGGAAATGTAGTTTGGCACATTTGGAAGACAACTGGTTGAGGAAGCCTGATCTCCAAAATTGGAAGAGGTTTGACACCCCTGAAATAGGGGATGCCTTGGAATAGAGGACTGCCCTTCAAATAGAGAACTGCCCTCTATGATGTGGGAAATGGCCATCTGAGAGCTTGGGTGGGGATTTGGCTCCTGAATCCTACATTTGTAGCCTTGCTAATGCAGCAGAACCAAAGATCCCCGAGCTACAAAGAGTTGGAGGATGACCACTTGAACAAAAACAAACCTATTTTATTACAGCCTAAGAAAATGCAACAGCCCTAGATGGCTCGTTTGTTTTCATGCACGGTTGTTTGTAATCAATATGCCAATTGATTGCAACCAATGGTTTTCTCACCAGTTGTTGTCCTTTTGGTCCCCACCCTGCGTACTGAAGCTTTGCGTTGCTGACCTCAGGAGGGTACAGATTCTGAGGTTCCCTGTGAATTAAAAATAAAGAACAAACAACTGTAAACATGTGGGCTTTCAGAGCACATCCCTTCAAAATGCATTGCCAAAGTTCTACTTTTGCATCTTGGGGCACTTCCAGAGGTTTTTCCTGATAGTTTCCCTTTGAATGTCACCTCAACCCATGATCAACATGAACTTGCAAATGTGTTTTTCTTATTATCTTCTCTTTTCAAAAGCAATTTGCAGTGCAGCAAGATGCATCACGAGCAAAACCGGTGGAGAGAAGAAGAAAAAGAAGAAAGCTGTCATTTTAGAAGTGCAGCTCTGAAGAACCGACTGAGAAATGATGTCTGAGGCACAGGCCTTTGAGTCATGGCTGATGCCACTTTCTTGTCATTTGCCTTGATCCCATTTCATTAACAACAATTCAATTTTCAGTGCAAAATCCATCTGATTTTTTTCTGGTGCATGGATAGTTGATGCCAGCCTCCCTCGACCTAGCTGCCCTCAGGTGTGTGGCACTGCAGCTCCCATCATTCCCAGTCAGCATAGCTTACTTTGTGCTGCTAAATTCAGCGCTTTGTGATCACTAGAAAAGACTTGCCAAGCTCCCACCCTTTTCAAGAATTGCATCATCTACAGCTAATCCTACATGTATTTACTCAAAAGGTAAGCCCGTTGCATTGGATGGGACTCATCCGAGGTGCAAATGAAGTCATTCTTACTCCACAATGCTATTTACATCCTTAGAGAAAAGGCAGGTAAGGGGAGAACGGTGATGGAGGTGAACAGAATTATGCAGTGTGGGAAAAGTGGTACAGGAGACATTTTCTTCCAGCTTATCTTAGGAACCTGACTGGTGGGAGAATCAGGAAGGGAAAAGGAAGGACCTCTTTGCACAGACCATAAGCTGTGGAATTCATGAGATACAGGGATGGCCACCAGGTTCAGCATGGCTACCTTTCTTCCCACAAAATGACTCTTTCAGCAAGGGGCTTCATTTTGCTCAGACAATGCGATCACAAAAGGCCCAAAGATCCTACTTCCTTTCCATATAAACGGATTATGACTTCAGACTCGTAAGCAATGCTTCAGAGGAACAAATGCAGCACCCAGAATCCACAGCCCCAGTTGGAAGCCATCATCCATGGCTTGCAAGAGTCAGGCCTTGCCAGCGCTTTTGCCGCATCGTCTTTCAGAAGGGTGAGATTTTGTTACAACGAGAACCTGCAGCAGAAACCTGCTTTGATAACAGATAAGGGGTAACATAATACAGAGAAAGAAGTCTGCCTTTGTTCCTTTTCTGTGGAAGTTCTGCCATATTAAAAAGCAAAGAGGCTCTGCCACACACACACTTTGTAATCCATTTTAAAAGATGAAAAATGAGCCTAGTTATTGATCTACCTTCTGGTTATCTTCTGATGCCTACAGGTAAAGCAAGCCCACAAAACATGTCTAATTTGCTCCCCAAAGCCTACAGTGCCTTTGCAAACAGTAACCGCTGAGAAAGAAGCAACATTCCCTGCATTTTACAGTGACGGCCCACAATCACTGCAAGTAACAATGGATTACTGCTTTTTTAATGTAGCATAATATCTGTTCCACATATGGCAAGTTATATAAGTTGGAAAGCCCGGGGGCAAAAACATTGCTTTTAATGGAGTTGAAAGTTGGTGGGTAAAGAAGTGAGGTTTCTCATGAGGTGCACAGACATTCCTTCTGCCGTTGTCAGGCCAGTCTCTGGAGACCCTTTGACCAGGTTGGTGGTAGGACAGGTGCGCACAACAGGGGCAATTAAGGGTTTGCAGTACCATTCCCAATGCCTGGAGGAATATTCGCTGCCTGATCGGCTAACGAGACATTCTCCCAAGAGCCTCCCACTCCTACTGCTTCTTGGTATTTGCCAACCCAGGCTTGGAGAAAGGAATCACACGTTCATACATACTGTATATACCAGCATATAAGGCGATTTGTGTATAAGGTCGGTGTTTCAGGTTGTTTTTCTGGCATTTGTTGTATCTTGTGAGTATACGATGACCCCCAAGTCTTGCTTCAAGGGGCATCTTATATGCCAGTATATACAGGTATTTGTTAGCCAGAAGCTTCTAAACTCTCACGACATCATGTCATTCTAGCTAATAGCCATGTTCCCTCTCCAATTTCATATGAGAAAGTTATGTGAAGTTAGCGACATACAGGCATGTGAGGGGGCGTCACATGGAGGTGGGTGGAGACCTGTTCTCCCCTGCAGAGGAAGGCAGGACGTGCTCCAACGGAGCAAAGCTCAGGGAACCAAGGTTCTCTTTAGATGCCAGGAAGAACTTCCTGACAGTTAGGACCCTGAGGGTATGGAAAGGGCTTCCACAAGAGGTCGCTGAGGTTCCATTAGTGCAGGTGTTCAAGGATAGGCCGGACATGCTCATGGTGGGCATGTCGTGAGCAGAGCCGGCTGGAGCTGGGGGTCAGACTAGATGGCCCAGGAGGTCCCTTCTGGTTCGCTCTGTTTTTATGTTTCTATGGAGCTCAATGGAGGTCCATAAGAGGGCTGGCTGGCTAGGGTCAGTAGGGGAGGACAGCTGTCATCATTGCTGTGGAAGAATGTAGGGGTCTGGATGGCAGGGGGAGCCTGTGGGGGCAGCCCTGTCTCTCTCTATAGACAGCTGTGTGGGGAATGCTTCCCTTCCCACCTGCTGCAGCCGGCCCAGAATGGTGTGGTACCCCCATGAGGACAGGGTGGGCACCAGACTTGGAACCAGGCCTGTGGCCACCCACAAACGTCACAACACAATGTGATGTGGGACAAGCTCCCCTGAGCATCAGGTCTTGTTTTAAGCTATAGGTCATTCAAATTGAGAAAGAAGTAATTGTAATGCAGCTAGAAGATTTGACGTTGCTGAGAAGATGGTGCAAGCCTGGAGGAAGAATGAAGAAAAACCATGGTAGAGAAATTTTTTCAGCTGGTGCCTAAGACAACCCTCGATTTTTACTTTGCTATTTTTGGTTTTAAGGGTTGATTTGTATGTCAGTATATGGTGTTCTCAAAAGTAGGGCACAGTGTAAGTCTTACACTGCAAAGTGTGCTTTCCTTCTGTGCAGATCTGAGTATAAATCACAGCTCAGCCATAAACGAACTCAGTGGCAGGAGTATAAAGACAATTCACACTAACGAAAGGGCAGGCCAAGTGATCAAATCCCTGTTCACTAACAAGCTCCTGGCAGGGAAAGGAGAGAAAGTTGTTTGGATCACATTTTAATATTTTGCCCTTCTCAAAGTAATATGCAAACGGGGGCATAATTATTCTACAGATTTTACCTTCTTTGAATTTTGCAATGCTGTTCTCCCGTTAAAAAGCATATGCAAATTTAAACACTGGGGAAACTGTGTACAAAAAGTCATGTATCAATGAAGTTTTGCTTGCAGAAATGGGTATCTTGGGAAAATGCACATAACTTTTTATGCACCATAAATGTGTATGTGTATGAATTTTCATGCTGATTAAAATGAAAAAGAAATCACGACTTGATCTGGAAACGGGTCAGAATTAACTCACATGTGAAAAGATGCAAACATTGGAGAAAGCAAAGCAGACACATGCATTCATTGCTAAGTCCACCTGAGTTTTCCATCCAGCTTCTGCCACCCTTACAAAGAAAACACAACAGCCACCTTTATGCTTAGAAGGGACGGAATCAGACTGAACTCAGCTCTGAGTCCACCACTCCTGAGACATTCCAGGACATCCTGGAATAGCTTACAACTGAATAGCTTATAACAGAATAGTTTACAGCTGCATCTGGAAACAGGGATCTATGACTGATCCAAGGCAGCTGTTTATCCATTTGTTATATTTATATCCCACCTTTTTCCATTCAAGGAACTGAAGGCGGCTTACATAATTCTCCTCATCCTCTTGATCTTATCCTCACAACAACAACCCTGTGAGGTAGGCTGGGCTGAGAGTCTGTGGCTGGCCAAAGTCACCCAGTGGGCTCCATGGCTGAGTGGGGACTCGAACTTGGATCTCCTGAGTCCCAGTCCCGTGCTCTTAACCACTACACCATGCTCTCTCTATAGATAGCAAGAAATGGATCAGATACAAAAGAAATCAGCTCTGGTACACACACTTGTTGACATTTTTCTTTTGTCAACTGAAGAAGAAATTGGGCAAGTTTACTTCCTTAGATACGCAAGGATGAAAAAAGCACCACAGCTGAAAAAATCTGCCCTTCTAAAAAAGTGCAGGTGAAATTGTGTGTTCCATTTTATTTGCTAGGAAAGTGGTGAAACTGAAGCACTGAAGGTTCAATGAGCAGTATCATTTTTAAAAATCATATTTAAAATCCATAACTTAACCTCGGGACCTTGACTATGTAAAAAAAGGTTTCAGAAACTCATAGATACTCTCTGTCATGCCTGGCTCTTGCTGACCCTTTCTGTCTCCTCTCTTGGTTCTGACATTTGTATTAAGCACAACATCTTGGCTAAGGGCCCAATTTAGCTGAGAAAAGCACATCTTTCTTCTTTCTCTGGGCCTTTCCCTTGTGGTCTCATTTATACAGTACTGGCATGTAAACAAGGATTTTGGATGTGGTCTTCAAATGCCACTGTATCAGTCAAATTGCTTCCAAAAATTGCACCCATTTCTTTACGTTCAAGAGTGTTTCTTGCTTTCAATTTTTAACTACTCAACAAGGATCCATTTAATTAATTTTCACTGCACTTCTTTTCTGATGAGATATTTTGGCTTTAATTAATCTTGTCACTGTGTAAAAGGTACGAGTTCCAGAGATAATTTCCAGCCACACACAAGATGGGTTGACTTCCACATCTGGAAGCCGCTGGACAAAGAGCTGTCAAACGTGTGTTTGCCTTCTTTCTTCCATTTTCTTCACAGATAATAGTGGCCAGGAAATGAGGGAATGCCAAAACTGTGCCTGAGATAAATTTTGCTGCAGCGGGGGCCCACCATTTCCTTTTTAAAGGTTTGTTATTGGTTGGTATGGGCCAACAAGTCATCTCCAGCTTATGGCAACACTGAAATTAAAGGCCTCCAATCCAAGACTGCTCTTCTAAGTTCAAGGCTGTGGCTTCCATTATGGAGTCCACCCATCTCATATTTGGTCTTCCTTTTCTTCTTCTGCCTGCCACTTTCCTTGGCGTGGTTGTCTTCTCCAGTGCCTTCTCATAATGTGTGCAAAATATGACAGACTCACCTTTGCCATTTGTGCTTCCAAGGAAAGCTCTGGCTTGATTTGATTCAGGACCCACATGCTCGTCTTTCTGTCAGCTCAGGGTATACAACTGGCCAACAGTTTATAACAACTGATAGGTGCTAATGGTTAAGAGTGTGGCGGCCACGTGTTCTGCTTCATGGGCACATTTCACTGTTTGATGCAATGCCAAGAGTTCTTGAAGAGCTACCTAACGGACGTCTGGTTTTAATAGAAAGAAGAAGGGAAGGGAAGGGAAAGCGAGGAGCCCAAAGCTGTCCATCAGCAGATGGCCTGAGCTCTCTTGTGCATTGAGGCTCAGGAGGCCTCAGTGGCACAAAGTGTCTTCTGCTGGCTTCAGGTGGTGGCCCAGCTGCACTTCTAACTGGACAGGGATCACCTGTGCTCCTGCAATGTCTCAGTGAGGTCACTGCAATGCAACGCACTCCACATGGGGCCCTTCAGGAACGGCGGTTGTGCAAATGTGGCAGCAGACTCATGAGTGGGCCCACTAGGTCAGAACAAACACCTGTCTTGCTACCACTGGCTGCCTATGTGCTTTTGAGCCTGCTCCAAAGTGCTGGTCTTAACCTATAAAGCCCGGTGTGGCTTGGGACCATGACAATCCTTGACAGAACAGTCCTTCCAACTATGTGGACACAGTCCTTAGTATCTCCAAATGCCACCTCCAAGAGAAGTTCAGCTGGTGGGAAAAAGGAGGAGGGCCTTTTCTGTGGTAGCCTCCAAAAGATGGAATGATCTCTCCACTGAGGCCTGCCTCGCAGCAACCTTTCTATCTTTTTGGCAATGGGTTAAGATTGTCTTCTGTCCCAAGGCACTGATGAAGCACAAATATCATGGTACTGTCCATGGTTTTAAGCAGGCCACCAGGATGAACTTATCTTACTTGCTTAAGTTACTGTTGTTTAGTGTTTTGTTGTTCTTCAGTTGCCAAGTCATGTCCAATTCTTCACAACCCCATGGACAACATTCCTCCAGGCGCTCCTGTCCTCTGTCATCTCCCAGAATCTACCCAACCCCTCACTCGCTGCTTCAGTGACCCCATCCAGCCACCTCAACCTCTGTCTGCCCCTTCTTTTGCCTTCAGTCGTCCCCATCATCTGGGTCTTCTCCAAATTGTCCTTTCTTTTCATTAAGTGGCCAAAATATTTTAGCTTCATTTTCAGTATCTGTCCTTCTAAGGAACAGTCAGAGTTGATTTCCTTTAGGATTGACCGATTTGATTTCTTTGCAGTCCATGGAACTCTCAAGAGTCTTCTCCAACACTACAATTCAGAAATGTCAATCCTTCGGTGCTCAGCCTTCCTTATGGTCCAGCTTTCACAGCCATACATTGCAACTGGGAAAACCATAGCTTTGACGATATGAACTTTTGTCAGCAGGGTGATGTCTCTGCTTTTTAGTACGCTGTCTAGATTTGCCGTAACTTTCCTCCCAAGGAGCAATCGTCATTAATTTATATTTAATGTTGCATTTTATCCATTATTTACACACATTTATACTGTTATTATACATGTTTTAATTTGTTAGTGCTATAATCGGTTTTTAATGTGTTTTATTATGTTTTAATATGTTTAATGTATTGTAAGCCACCTAGGAAGGCTTGGGCAGTTATAGGCAGCCTATAAATATGTGGATGGATAATTAAATTAAATTTTTTTTGTGGAAAGGCAGAATACAAAGCAAATGAAGGAAAAAATAAAGAAATAAAATAAATTCAGAGGGCTACACTTATTGCAATCTCTGCTGTGAACTCATTTTGACTGTGTAGAAACATGGCTGTACTTGGACATGAAGTGACCAAAGGCAGGCAAGATGTTGGGCCTTACAGAAGGACATGAATACAAGTGGGAGAAAACAATATGCTTCTCAAAGACAGCAAAGTTTTGTGCCAGAAGGAAAAAGGCCTTCTTAAAAGCGAAAGTTACATGGCTTGTTTATGTTTACTTCAACACTTGGAAATGAGAAAAAGCAACAGATGACAGATTCAGAAACACTTCCCAGGAGATGTAAAGAAGTACAAGGAAAAAGCCCCACACAGCAACAGAAAAGAAGGAAGAAAATGCACAGGGAACTTAAAAGTTTGCCAGAACAGACACTTAGGAAACATTGCAATACAGGTTGACAGTTGCGGGGAAGCTCCTTGTCAGGTATTATATTCTCAGTCTATCTTGAATGCTGATATAATACCTGCAATTATTTGTATGTGAAAAATAAAGACTGTCTTTCTTTTGTATTTACTTAGAAAAGACTCAAGCTCAAATTCCTGCTCAAGCACGCAACTCACTGAGAAGTCCTTGTAAAGTACAGGTCACTCTTAACCATCACAATTGCCTCAGATAATAGCAGGCTCGCTCCCTTGTTGTCATAATGCTATGTTACAGAAAGGCAGATTTGGAACCATCTTTGAACACGTACACCTGAGATAGCTCAATCACAGGAGAAGAGAAATTCACCCTGTTTCAGCTTAATTCAGAGGTTTAGTTTTTTATAACCATGTCACAGCAGAGATGCAACTGGAACTCGCTCTGGTGGTGGTGGCAAGCACTAAGTGTTATCACAACAGGAATCCTCCATGCAGTTGTGTTAGAAGCACACCTGGAACAGACCAGGGTTCCTCTGATTTCTGATGAGTTCTGGGCCCAGTCCAGAAACACATGAGAGGACATAGCCCAGGATATTTGCAGCTGCAATGAGGACATCGCTTGTGCCTGGAGTCCTCTGATGAACCATGTCTGGGTAAAATGGTGGCCTGCTTGGCACAGTGGAGATGGCATCACCTTCTACATGTCTACAACATAGGGCATGTTCACACTTTGTGTTTGCTTTCCTATGTGTACATATTAAGTTACCATTGAGACACATCGTCAGGGTCTCTGCTCTCCTGATTTTGTACGACTTTCCAGCTTTAACTGGGATTTGGATCAGAAAGCCCTTCAATTTGGAAGGGCCTTCAAATAGTCCAGGGTAGATGAGAGGAGGCCGAAAGGGTCTTTTCCAGAGCTGTCCAGTGTTGGCCTCCACGTCTTCCATCCTGCCAGCACGCAGGGGGACTAGAGAGAGCAGACTGCAGAACCTCCTCCAGGTGCTGCAGAGGCTGAGCAGAGATTGTTCTCGCTACATTAAAGTCTGTTCTGCTTTGCACCAGAACATTTTTGACCACATTGAATGGCTTTGCCCACCCGACCTCTGGATGAGCGTGGCAGTAGAAAGAATTTAAAGCTCCAGTCTTAAGCACCCTTGGCATTTAATCCAGTGGGACCTCCCTTTGAGGAAGCATGCGCAGAATTGGGCTGTAAAGCTCTTGGTGCAAATATCTGCTCACATAAGCGCTTTCTCTGCTGAAAAAAGGACTCCTTTGTCATCAGCCCTTTGAACTTGTGAACACTGCGAGAATGCAACTGTCGCAACATTGCCAGAGAGGGTGGCCACAAACTGGACATTTCGGGCAAGTCCATCTGCTGGGAAATGCACACTTGACTAGGTATCATGTAATTCAAAAACTTCTCATAGGACTATTGATGGAGTCTGTGTGAAAGGCAGAGTTGGTTATCTAACAGTCAGTTGAACTGGAAAATGAGTCTTCCAGAGGCAAAGTTTTAGACGATCACATTTTTATTTTTTAGCTGCAGGCTCCTTCGGGATCATTCTTGCTCGTGTCACGGTGTCCTTGTGTACCAGTCAAGCTGCACTCAAGCCGCGTACGGCATAGTTTTCTAAGGCATGTGCAAGCACACTTTGTAACTTGTAAATCTCAGAGCACAGCGGGAGTCGGTGTTTGTCCACTGGGGGATACCTTTAAGTGCTTGCAGTACCTAATCCTGGCTATAAAATGTGGGACTGCAAGGGTTGCAACGCTCTAGCAAGGGCTGGAGAACAGTGAGGGCCACAGCACTCCAGCCGCAGTGATGAGGAGACCCTGGTCAGGGCTGCTGGGTTGGCAGCAGAGATGAAGCATTCCCTCAACAAAGAGCAGGTTCTGCTTGCTGCCTCACTTTCCTCTTGTGCCTCTTCTAGAGCAGCTTCTGGCTCAGCTGTTAGAGCAGTATTTTATCTATTCTATTTTATTTATTCAAAGAGAAGGCAAGCAGCTGAAAAGTATCCAAATAATCCAATGACACACTTCGAGGGAAGGTGCTTCTACCTGGAATTAAGCTGAATACAGATCATGCAGATCCGTTGGCTTTGGCTGGCTTTGCAGTCATGGAATGGGAGATGACTGTGCGACGACGGATTGCCGTCTGCCCCAGCCCAAAGCTCCAGCCTGCAGGCACAGCTACATTAATGCAGTTTAGGTATGGGTTTGGGTTGCCTGATGAGCTTAGATAGGGTTCATCTAAAAGGGCTGCTTTGTGAGACTGGGTATTATGCAAGCATATGGATTTACCCACCAGCTGGAAGAAGAGGTCTCTAGTAGTACATTCTGGCTGGACAAGTCAAAGAAGTACTACCATTTCCTGAGAAACATTAATGAGCACGGAGCTAAAGATTCCTATGGGTCCTAAATAGGAATAAGTGATCTGTCAAGCTCCATTTCACTCAAGTTCTCATTTTTCAGCACTAAGCTCGTTCCATCCTGCTTCTGCAACTTGTGAATTATTATTTCATTAGTTCACACATAAATGTGTGTATATATACATATGTAAGTGCTTTTTAGAAATGCATATTTTAGTATGCATTTTTCAAATGTATGCATTTTGTGCATTTTGAAGGGATTCTCCCATTGAAGAAAGCATTTTTGTGTATCTTTCCTTTTGTGCACAATTTTTTTAAAAATATGCAGTTTGTTTTTCTGCTCTGTTTCAAATGTGTACATTCATATGGCATCACAACCTTCAGAAATGTATGGATTTTGATGGAAGACTTCCAGTTCATGCTTAAATTCAGAAAATTAACATTTCATGAGTTCAGAGTGGAATGCAAATACACTGACGTTCCTTCTGCTTTTTTCTTATTAATTTGCATCATTTATATAGTGCTCTGCATCTAAATAGATTCTGGAGTGGTGATCAATGATAAAACAAAACAACAGAATAAAACAGTACATTAAAATGGAATATTAATAAACTAGTCAGTCAAGGAAGGCTTCCTGAAATAAACCTATTTTCAGAAGTGCCAAAGACAGCACCATGTTGATACCTGTCTGACCTCCAGAGGCAGAAGGTTCCAACTTTCCCTGGGTGGGTGCCACATGGGCTACGGACTCATGAGCATCCCATCCAGTGGCTTCAGTGATTAGGCATGTTCTTCCTCATACCTAGTCCTAAACCTGCTGCCTTTAAAAAATTATTATTCAAAAGCACATCAGCAAATAAACCACTGAAAAGAGTACATGAAAAATGTATTCTGGGGAAAGCAGTAGGGACACCTAGATGCACAGCTATATATTCCAGCTGTCGCACAAAACCAAGAGAAGAGGTAATTGAGTAGAGAGAACAGTTTGTCACCTAGCACGGTTTGTTCCCCCTTCCTTTCTTGCACTTTTGTTCAGGAGACAGAACAAATTATATTCATTCAGGTGACAATCCTATCCATATTCTTTCAGCTGCAGCGCATATTCCAATTATGCCCCTACCCGGCCACAGGCTCTCACACACTGGTAACATCCGGGTGAGATTAGTGTAATGTGCTTTATGTGGGGCTGCCTTTGAAGACAGTCTAGAGACTTCGAATGGTTCAAGAATAGGGCACATGATTAGAATCTGGTGCTTGCCCCTGGGCCCATATAACTCCAATTTTGTATGAGCTACGCTGGTCCCTAGCTGGGGAACAAACTCACTTTATTGTTCTAAGATATAAAGCCCCCTTGGCTTAGGACCTGGCTACCTGAAGGACTGCCTAATCTCGTACACACTTCCCTGACCTTTAAGCTTTGGACAAGAGGCCCTTCTGAATGACCCATCCTTCAAGGAGGTGAGAGGGATGGTAAATAAGAAGGGCCTTTTCAGTGCCCCCCACCCCCCCGGTGGAACAGGCTTCCCAGAGAAGTCCACCTAGTGCCAATTCTGCTTTCATTTCTGCGCCAGGTGAAAACATTTCTCTACCCTTTTTAATAATTGATTTTGGATGTTTATTAATTGTATTGGGATTTTAGTAAGTAGTATGGCATCTGTCTCAATGTGTCATCTTTTAGAATGATCCTTGTTAAATTATTATTATTATTGCCAATTTGTTATTTATATTTTAATGATGGTTTTTAATGTTGTTGTGTATTTGCCGTTTTGCTTGTTGTACAACACCAGGCAAGTCTGTCTGAACTACATGGCCGCTTATAAATGAATAAATATTCAGACAAGAACCAGCATTGTGGGAATTCTTCCTGTCTAAACAGGCATCGAATTGCATCCTAAACAAATTATACTTCTCCCATCATTGGCCAGAGTACCTCTTCCTCACTTCCTCTTTCATTACCAGAACATTTTTTTTAAATGCTGAACTCTGATTAGGGCAGCCATGTGTCCTAATTACAGAGAACAGTCCTCTGTTTGAAAGTGTCCTCCACTGGACCTCTAGTGGAGATAACAGAATGAGGCCAGATAACAGCATCTTCATGTCATGACCTAAAGACAGCAGGCAGAGACCAAAGCCTTCACTGATAAGGACTCTGGGCAGGCATCAGAACTAGTTTCCAGTCCTCTGGAGTGAGGCCAGTGACTCCGACTCCCATGTCTTGTCTGCACAGCCCACTGGAGATGCTGCGACCCATAACTCTGAGCACTGCACTTCAGACTCCTCCAGTAGTGAACAGGGAAATATGGGAAGCAGCCACCAACGCCTCCAACCTTCTTTTCCTTGGAGAAGTCAATGCCTGTAGGAGAAGGGTTCTGCCTTTTCCACAGTTTAATGCCTGCAAGAGCAGGGTTTTGCTGCTGGAGTGGCTGGCCAGTTCTCCAGCCTAGGGTTCAAGGCCCTAAACCCTAACCTCAGTTCCAGATTTGAGTCCTTTGGCTTGCTACTCCAAGCCTCCTTGCTTGATTCATTGCCAGGGATGGATGATGGACTTCCCCATGGTGCCTGGCACCCAGCAGCTTTTGTATGTACAGCATGTGTTCAAAACGTGGTCCAAAAAGCAGTGTCCAGACTTTTGTCAGGGGCTGACAGACAGGAACATGCAATTCCTGTTGAAGATTTGGAGGGAGTGGATAGAGCCAGATGTACTGATGAGAACGCCTTTAATAGTCCTGACAGAGTTGTCAGAGATTTCCTTTGACAAGGACTTGACAGCTGATGTGTCTGGGAGCAAATGGTTAAATGACTGCTTTTTGACATGGGGAAATGGCCCTGGAACCTTGGAGAGGGTTGGAGAAGAAACCTTATCCTTATTCCCCTTTTGAACCAGGGGAAGGGGAAAACCAGTGGAGAATAATTTTGAAGGGGGCACAACAGTAATTTCTGAGAGGGACAGAGAAGCAGAGGATTATGCTTTGGTTGAAAGCATTTGGGGAGCTGCCCTTTTCCGGTTATATGCCAGATCTGGCTGCCTGTATTGAAGCTGTATTTCTATCAAGCTTCAACTAGCGTAATTATCCATAAACCCTGATCTTGCAACAAGCTAATCTTCTGTGTCCTCCTTCCAAAACAGACTTGGAGAACTTCCAGCCTGCAGGACGCATGTGAAAATTCCGCATTGTGCCTGCCTGAGTCTTGCCTCCAGTTAGTAGCGGGAAGAAACCACGGAGGGTTCACAGCCTTGATTGCTGCCATGGGCTTTCCACTCTATTTAATTCATGAGCCAGAACACAACGGTGAGGTTTGGGGTGACTGGAACCGTAAGCTCACTTGTTAGCATAGAAAACGGTGACCAAGAGAGCAAGAGTGCTTGATAACTTCTTCTGGACTTAAACTTCAGTCTGGAAACACAGACAGCAATCTCTCCCCTCTTTTTGTTCATCGTGTTATTTGCTACACCAGCCTTTCATTGTTTCATACTCTGATGGTTGCATATTCACACTCTGACCTGTGCAATCTGCCTCCCCATTAGCCAGGACAGGGAGAGAGCCTTTTTGATGGTGGCCGCTTACTTGTGAAGTTTCCCAAGGAAGATATCCACCTTGTTCTACCTCTGATACCAGGAAAATATTTCTTTTTTAAAAATCCTAGATTTTAAAACCTCTTGTGCTATTCCTGCACTTCAAACACACTCTGCTGTTTTCATTCTGAACTCTGCGGTGTTAATATTACCAGACTGGCTCTTATATCCTGTATATTACCATATTGTTGTAATAAAGAAGGTTTTGAGATGGTGGCCACTTGCAGGAGGCTGAATGGACTGCAAATGAGGGCTTTCAGATCACAGAGGTGGTGGTGAACTGTCGTGGTATTAGCCCTGTATTCATCTGGGCAGGAAGCATAACACTGCTATGCAGAAAGCATCAAGGATGAGTGAAATGGTCTTTTGGGTGCCTGCAAGAGGGTGGGAAGAAATTTGGAGAGGGGCTGGTGTCCTCTACCAAATGGGCTAGCATTTTATAATGGCACGATGAGAACATTGTGATGTGCCACATCACTGATAGAGATCGTTATCAATAAGGGGTTTTGCAATAGAAACGTAGAGACAGAGTGAGTCAGAAGAGGCCTCCTGGGACATCTAGTCTGACCCCTGGCTCCAGTCAGCTCCACTCATGACTTCCCTATCATGTCCATGTGTAATACCATGAGTATGTCTTATAAAACTTTCTGTCTGAATAACCTAATGTCGCCAGAGCTTTCCCAAATAAAAATGCAATGATAAGTGGGGAACTATTGCACAGAGAGGCATACAAATATTCTTCTCTTTCATCCCCCAACATAGATTTGGGACAGCTCAAAAGCGAAGTGATGCATCCACTAAATGTCAAGAGCAGAGGCATGTCGTGAGCGGAGCAGGCTGGAGCCGGGGGTCAGACTAGTTGTCCCAGAAGACCCCTTCTGACTTGCTCTATTTCTATGCTTCTAAATGTGGTGCTATGAAAACAAAAATCCCCTTTATTGATTCGAAGCATTTTGTGGGACTTGTGGACAGAGTTATACGAATGCAAGAGCCCACTAGATGGCATCCTAGTGTTGCCTGAAGTTCATTCACAACATTTTGGACATGGGGTGGGGGTGGAGGGAGGAGCAGAGAAAATGGACCCAGGTGCCCAGAGGGTTTGGTTTTGGCGCCGTTAATAAGCCTCTAATTTGAACATCTGCTGCTGAAAACACAGCCATTAATAGGTTGTCCCTTTGCAAAATTAGAATAATAAAGGGTGTTCTTCTGAATAATGTTGGTGCTTGAACCTGAAGGTTCCACTCAAATGGTTGGAAAAGCGATCAGCTGGAAAGCAACGAGACTGTTTGCGGATAGAAGCCCAGCCAGCCAAAGGGGACAAAGCTCTAAGCAGTGCCATGGGAAGCCGATATCCCTGGGTCTGAAGCGACCTACTTAAAATACAGAATGCATTATCTCAACCCATTTTTAACCATTCGACAAACTAAATCGAACTTTAAGGAACTGACACAACTTGGTCTGATTCTGGAGACAGAAGAGTCATTCTGGAGCATTTTAGTTAAGAACGTGTTAGTCTATTTCTGGTGTGTTTCAGTTTCTCTTATTCAGTCTGTTATAACCCATTTTGTAATTAAAAAAAATTAAAATGCCTTATTTCATATTTCTTTCTCACAGAGGGCATTTTTATATGCATTTTACTCTAAAGTAAGCACTTTTGTATACATTGGCAGTGCACAGCTTCACATGCATTTGTATAAAATTTTTGACCCAACAACTGCATTGCAAAATTGGAAGAAGTGCAAAAACTGATAGAAAGCAAGAAGAAGAAGCGCAAAGGGAGTGCAGAGCAGCTCAGTTTGTTTCAAAAGGAGGACTGAAGAAAATCCTCAGGCATTCCAAGCGCTCTACAGCGGCTGGCTTTGTTCGTGTGCCTTCGACTGGAGGAAGATGCACCAGGGATGAGAGAAGCCCCAGGTTCTTAATGTCTCCAGTTCAACCAGTGCCATGTTGAGATAGGCTCTTGGGATCCTCCAGACAGCATGACTCATGGGGAATGCTGGGAATTATAGACCGCTACCTGACCGAACGCTGCACTTTTAATTGGCTAATCCACTTGGCTGTGTTAGAGTGGCTTTTGGCTGGGTGGGCAATGCTGGGAGTCGGGAGGTGCACCGTAAAAGGATCAGCTGGTAGGAGGCAGGGCAGACTCGTGCCTGCCTGAGTTGCGAGGAAGTCAGAACAGACTATTCAGAACCAGGGGGTGGGATCATCTGGTCTGGTTCTTATGCTCTTGGGAACCAGCGGTAAGTTAGTTGGTGAAACAGTGCATGAGACGCACCAGCTCAGGTCCAAAACTGAGTAAATTTGGAGAAATAGGACGGCTCTACCATTAGGCAAAGTCAGGTGTTCTGAAAGTGAAAATTACCCACTGTTCAATTTCTTTACTACTAGAAGTTTTTTGTTTTTGTTTTGCCTTGGATGTAGACTGGTCTTTCTTATTTATTCCATTTTCCTACTGCCCAACAGCTGAAGCTCTTTGTTAGCATACACTGTGAGTTGGGTGTATGGTCACAGGAGTAATTTGTTTCTCCATCTTGGGCAGGAAAGCATCTTGAGCTGACCACTGGATAGAATAAAGTCCTGGATCAGCATACTTTTTGTGGCTTTTTAAAGCGTACATTTTAAAGATTTTCTTGCCATGCAATATGCAGGAATGTTTCCCATCCTCCATGGGAAAACAGCCAAGCCTGCCGCCTGAACCAACCCATTCCAGGTGGCTTTGCTACCTAATCCTGATGACTTCCTAAACTGGTCACGCAAGCTGGATGCCATGGCAATAGTAACGATAATCGCATCTATGCTCTGCCTTTGCACCTCCTGCAAAGATCCCCAGAAAGCTCCCACGGTCCTCTTCCTCTCCATTTCAAGAACCGCCCGTGAGGTTGTTGGCTGAGCATCAGTGGCGAGTCCACAGTCACTCAGCAAGCTTCATGGAACCAGATCTCCAGAGCCTCACTCCAACCATTGAACTGCGATCCCCACTGACTCCCGGTTGTCCAAGCCATGTTGAAACTGCCTAAAGGTCCCAACCACACGCATGTCTTGTGGGTGTGACTTCCTTAGCCTCGTGTGAAAAGAGCCTTTCCTTTTGCCTTTCCTGAATGTGCTTTGGGGATGACCTCTACGAGGACAATGCCGCCATATCTACATGGCCTTCATACCATGCAAGGTCACTTGAAACAGAACAGAAATGCAGGGAACATGGCAACCGATCCAGTCCCTAAACAGCTTCCCAGTTTGACATTAGAAATCATATTTACTGTCTGATGGTCACAAACAATTAAACAGATCTGTCTTTTTAAAACAGATATCCAGGAATCTACATCATTTGCAGGCATTCCTTTTCCAGGGAGCAATTTCCATTTGCAGGAGGTTGCAATAGTGTGTTGCAAAGTTAGCCCTGTGCCAGCAGAGCACCAGGAAACAAGCAAGGACACTTTGCCTGAAACAAGGCCAACGTATCTACAAAGCAAGGCGTGGGGTTTTTGGAAGGATTTATATATGCTGAATTAGACTTGCAAATACTTCAGCATGCATTCAAAATACATCCCACCTTTAAACACTTCTTTCTGAATGGGATTATGTCTTAATCCTTTTAGTTCAAAATCTCACCACTCCAGCTACCCATGAACATCATGTTATTTATTTATTATATTTATATCCCGCCTTTCTTCCACTGTGGAACCCACAGGAGCAACATGCAGTTTCCAGGTGGTCTCCCCTCCAAGCTCAGGCCAGCCCCAGACCGGCTTAGCTTCAAGGCCTTATGTGCCTTCAGACCATAATCTATGATACTCGTGGTATCATATTACTATGTGATGCTGTAATTCGTGAACAAGCCCAGCAGGTATGGGATGTCTACCCATACCTGGGGCAGCAACTCAGGGTGGCACAACTCAGGGTGGTAAAACCTCTCTCTAGAATGAGAGAGGTGTTACTACCACTCTATATGACTCTGGTGCACCCACAACTGGAGTATTATGTTCAGTTCTGGGCTCCACATTGCAGGAAGGATATAACTAGGTTGGACTCAGTGCAGCATACGGCCACAAGGATGGTGGCTGGATTGCAGGGAAAGCCATATGAGGCAAGACTGAGGGAACTGGGTCTCTTCAGCCTGGAGAAGAGGAGACTCAGAGGGGATCCATTGGTGACATACAGGTATGTGAGGGGGCGTCACACGGAGGTGGGTGGAGACCTGTTCTCCCCTGCAGAGGAAGGCAGGATGCGCTCCAACGGAGCAAAGCTCAGGGAACCCAGGTTCCATTTGGATGCCAGGAAGCACTTCCTGACAGTCAGGACCCCGAGGGTGTGGAATGGGCTTCCACAGAAGGTGGCTGAAGCCCCATCGGTGCGGGTGTTCAAGGATAGGCTGGACATGTACATGGTGGGCCTGTCGTGAGTGGAGCCAGCTGGAGCTGGGGGTCAGACCAGAAGGCCCGAGAGGCCCCTTCTGACTCACTCAGTTTCTGTGTTCCTAAGTGGCAGCTGCACCATAAAAGGCTCAGAGCAAATTGCACACTGGGAGAGAAGGTGTGTGGGAGAGCAGGCTAGTGAATGGCACGACCGGAGGCTTGATCCCACCCAAGCCAATCAGAGTACGAAGTCCCTGCTTACACCAGCATGAAGCTGCCACATGAGTGCTACACCTAAACATGAACACCAGTGCCAGGGTCCGTCTTCCAAACAAAAGGCAGACAGGAGGACTTCTTTCCTCGGGAGCAAGTCACCGATTTGTGGATACAATTTGTGGTGATGAGCAGTGGCCCTTGGCTGACTTTCAAAGGACATCAAATTCAGGATGCGCAACTTGTGGCCCTCCAGATGTTTGGGTGGGCAATCACCAGCCGCTCCCCCTAGGCCAGCCTGGCTAGGGAGAATGGGAGGGCCAGATGTTGCTTGCCCCTTTGTTAAGCAAAATCATGGAGGTTAAGCCCATCAGCGGCTGGATGAGGCTTCCCACATCACAGGCAGCACATGACTTTTCCCCAGGTCCAGCTACGTGAGAGACACTCTTGCCATCCAGAGACACACTGCTGGGTTCTTCTGATGCTCTTGAAGCAAAAGTTTCCGATGAAGAAGGGGATTAATTATTCTGGCATCAGCAAGTCCGCTATGAGAAAGGACTGCGGAAGGTTAAATTTGTTACGCACCTGCTTTTGAAGGAAGGTACCCCTTAATTTCATCATAGGTGTAGCCAATTTTTTTCACCATGCATGACGGACAAAGGAGGGAGTACGATGCTGCATCGCACCAGACTAACAAACAGGCACATCTGCCCTGCCCCCCGCCCCCAGCAGTGATCTAAATGCTTGTGCCTCAAAGGAGAAACTCCACTGCATCACTCACCCGTTAGGCAGTCTTCTGAGGACATAGAAAGCTGTATATGAATGCTGGTACATCTGTGGAACGAAATTAAAATGTGAAAAGAAGGGATTAGTAATGTAAAGTGTCAAGAAGCCAGTTATTGCTACAGACCTAGCATAAAACCCCCCGCGCTCTGCTATTTGTTTTATATTTGATTGCTTTTGCCAGGGTGGGTGGGGGGAGATGAATAGCAATCTTGCTCCGTCGTGGAGGGGAGAGTGAACGGATGCCATTTGTTGTGTATTCTTTCTGCCTCGCACCTTATTAGAACATTTGGCGAGTCCTATTGCTCCAGATGCTCTGTGTCATTGCCATGGATACCATGTCTTTGATTATACCAGGGGCACATGCTCCCAGCCATAGCTAAATTTGGAACAGCCATTAATGAGGACACCTTGGTCTGCCAGAGGCAGGGTGCGCAGCTCTCACTAGACGCACCAGGGAAAGAGCCATCACACGGCTCGAATCCCTTGCACAGACGCCCAGGCCTCCCGCTTGCTAGCGCTGGGGAGAATGCCCCTTTCCTGCCGTGATGTGAGAGCTTCTTGGCTTAAAGCTTGCTGCAGAATTTGAGATTCGATCTTGCTGCTTATTGTCAGGGGTTCCAATGTACAGCGAGTCAAAAGAACATGTATCTTTGACCCCAGCAAGATGCATCCTGCAAATCCTGCAAGAACGGTATTAAGCAGAAAGACACATATTAGCATTGGCCAGGGTAGAAAAGAATTCATCAGCCGTGCTAACAAGGATGCTAGTTCTCACTGAGTTCTTCATGGAGAAGATGAAAACTTTGAAGAGGTTTATTGTATGAAAAGAAAATTTCTGACTTTCTGTAGGCTGTTAGAAAGGACTTTCATTCATTTCAGAAAGCCCAACAACCAAATTAATATTAAATCATTGAATTTTTTATATCTTTATATTGCTGTTTCCTTAAGAGCATATTGCATCACAGATTTTCTTGGAGCAACTCTGGATATTCGGGGAAATCAGTGATCTCCAAAAGAGAATTCTCAGCCACCCCACAGAACTGCAGTCCCCAGGAGTCTCTGGGTGATTCCATGACAATTAACATTGCATAGATGAGATATAAGTTTATTCTGGGTGCTAAAATAGTGTTAGAAGAAGGAAAGGAAGCAAATGTAGACTGGTAAAGTCAGGTAATTTAGTGGCCATCTTGTCTAACCACTGGATTAAATTCTGATTGTTCTACAGCCAAATATTGTATTCTCAAGAGACAATCTCAAAGAGAAAATGCACATTTCTTGCATTATATCTCAAACCTATTAGTGAACCTTTGGAAAATGGTATGGTAAAGCTGGGACATAAATTTATATCTATATTCATGCAAGGTGGACCAGCCAAATTAGATTCCCCCAAAATCCTGCATCTGCTCTCCTAAGGAGACACATATCATATAAACTGAATATTATTTTCTTCATAGGTCTTTGGATACACCTAAGACTCCTGAAAGCAATTTCAGGAAGATGTTCACATTAAACTTTAAATGATGCACACCTGGAAAATGATTGGAAGTGCTCTTCTCTTCTCCACTACCCTGAAACAGATGATCTGATATCTCTTTGATATGGAAATGTTGATGAAAACTTTTCACAGTCTAAGGGAAAATAGCTCCAAGGCTGTTCACCTATTCCAATGCAAATTTTCTGCTGATGTGAAACTGAATTTGGATTTTCCTTTTATTTACCCACAGAGGTTTGACACTAGAATTCAAAATATGGCAGGAAGAAGCCCATTCCATTCTTCTCTGAAATGTGGCAGCTCATTAAAAAAATACAGATCTATCTAAGATTCACAACCAACCAAGAGAATGACCCCAGTGGCATGTTGTCCTTTTGGTTTAGGGAAGTAACTAGTCCAGGGGTAGGTAAGCAGAGTTTTTTCTCTGGCAACTGAGCAGAAGGGAACACAGAACTGGGTTCAATGTCTTCCTGGCTGCAAGAGACTTAAATGCGATTGCAGAACAGAAGCAGGGGACTTCTGGCAGAAAAGCAAGAGATGACAGAGGGGTGGTCCTGAGCCCTTTGCCTGGCCTTGCAGGGAGAGCCTGCAAGGAGTCGTGTGGGTTACCTTGCTAGGTTTGCTTATTTATTTCTTTAAGCTCCAACTTAAATAACAAAGAGTTAAAAACCTGAAATTCCACAGAATAGTGATAAGTATAAATTCAAGAGAAATAGTCAAAGAATACAATGCACTATAATGAAAATAATACATGACGTAGGAGTCAATAGAACAGCTATAAAACCTAGAACTAGGTCTCTAAATGCCCATGAGGATTGAAAGGTAAACCTCTTTGGGGAGTTTATTCGGCAGGTGGGTGCCACCACTGAAAAGGCCTCTCTCTCAGCCACCAGCCTGGCTTCTTTTGGCATGAGCACCCAGAACAAGGCACATTAAGACGACCCAATGGTCTGAGCAGGGAAAGGCAAGAGGAAGCATGCTTTCACATAGCTCTGGTCCCAAGCCATGGAGGAACTTATAAATCAATGCCCATGCTCTGAGCTGGGCCTGGGAACGGCCTGGAAGTCAAGCAATTTCTGGCTGAGGGAGCGACTCGGCAACACTGCCGAACCTACCAAACGGGTGGCTGGACGTGCGCTTTTCTCACCTGGCATGGCCTTACTCCCACGGCCAGCCCTGTGGAGCATAACTATCAGTGGCACGAGCTGCGTTCTGACTAGGAGGCTTGGTGTGAAGCAAGACATCAAGGCTGCACAGTGGAATTTGAGTGAGGTGGCACTGACTTTCCAGGTGCTCGCTGAGCCCCAGGCAGCCCCATACATTCCTCTGCACTTTCCATCCTTCCGTGTCTGGCCTGGATCACCAAGCCTTGTGCTTAAGCATTGCTCTCTCCGCTCCCCAGCCCGTGTTCCTTGCCTCCCAGCTCCTGCTTTTGGACCCTGGGTTGGCTCCCCCGATGCAATTTGCAGCAAGCAGACCTCAGTTCCAGCTGCCCCTGCCCTGAGCTCTAATACATCTTGCCCCACCCAACAGGACTGCTTACCAGTTGGGTACCTCATCTGCACCCCTCAAAACAGAAAAGCCACGGAGAGCCAACTGCATGTATAATTGAGCAGCTGGAACCCTGCATGCAAAATATTGGGCAAGGGTTAAAAGAGCAATGATTTCTAAAGTGTATGAACAATTACAGAATTATACAGTTATGTCTAATGTGACAAATTATATTTGTGTTAAGGATAGAAGGCAGAAGTCAAACACATTTAATTAAAATGGTTTCTGTTTATTGGCTTTTGTCATTTAATGTTGGTTCTCTGCAATATTAGAGGAAATATATTTGAATGTGCCGTGGTGAGGAGTTCGTGATGAATGCAATATCGCAACAGCCTTAAGCCAGTGTGCCGGCTGCAGTGGTTTAGCGCACAGGGCTGAGAATCGGGGGATCTGGGTTTGAGTCCCTGTGCAGCCAAAACTCACTGGGCGACCTTGAGCCAGTCATGGACTTTCAGCCTAACAGGGTTGTTGTTGTGAGGATAAGATGGGGAGGAGAAGAACCTGGTGAGCCACCTTGGATTCTGTGCCAGAGGAAGAAAAGTGAGATATAAATGCAATGCAACAACAACAACACCTTAAGAGAAGCATTGGAAACCTCTTTCGCAAACAAAGAGGAGGAGGAGAAGGAAGGGATGTTGCTAAGCTATTTAGGGAATAATTCTTAATAGACTTTTAGTACCTATGGCTTTGTGCTGTTAGTGCTGCAGTGGTTTCCCCTGAAATATTGGTCCAATAGCACTGACCAAGGGCTCTCTCTGCTCTTCTTTCCTGGATACTGAGTCGCATCACCAGGATGACTGGACTTCTTCCCAGCATCTTGGCCAGGATGCAAAACAGGCTGCCTTTCCCCTCCCAGCTCCCCAGAGTGCTCCAGAGAACATGTGTGGAACTGGATTGACGGATTAGGGACAATGCAAAAATAATTGCTTCTCCGCAGAAGACCTCTGTGCAGGAGATGCTTGAACGATGCCTCTTTTTACCACTTGTGGCATGAAGTCATGTTGGAGCCTGGGGTCATGAAAACACTCCTGCATCTAATGGCAGGGGTATTTAGCCCTGACAGTTTCGATACTCATGAACAGTGTTGCTAGACCAACTAAAGGGCAAGCAACGCTGTCAAAGATACCCAGTCAGATGTGGTCTAACTGAGCAACTCAGAAACACATCTGGACATAAATGTTACAGCTTTCCAAACTGTGATCCTGAGAAGAGCAAGCTCTTTCGGTACGTAGGCAACTTGGTGGTGCAGAGTGCTATATTATCGTCCACATTTTCTGAATCCTGTCCTTCTCTTCGTACACATATGTGTACATTCTGGTAACGGCATGGCTTCCTAACCTCCGAGGCCATCAGTACATTGAGATGCACACTGTGATCAAAGCAGTTCTTAATCTCATTAACTTGGTGAGCCCAAATTGACTTAGACCTGGGCAGAATTCAGATTTGTGCCTGATCAACTGCACCAATAGAAGTGCACATCCTCACCCCCTCCAGATCCTTGAAAATGCCACACGGGGCCAGTAGATCTTGCTGAATGGGTAAAGCTGTGGTGTGCAATTGAGGACGGATCCCCCAAAATTGGCCAGAGGTCCTTTCTTTTTGCAGAAGAAATATTCTGGACCCAAGCCCATGTGATCAGGCTAACTTGAGTTGGCTACCATCATCCCACACCAATCCAGGTGACACCTGGTCATAGCTAGGGAGGGTTTATTTAAAACATTTTTATGCCGCACCCATCGCAACAAAGCCTCGGGGCAGCTTACAACAAAAATATACAAAATTATACAAAAACAAAGTTATACACTAAAAATATTAAAACCCGGTGCATCTCGGCTTAAAAATTTTAAAATCCTACACAATAAATTAACACTTAAAATAAGTTTTAAATAAAAAGGTCTTGTTGTCTTGTTAGGTACCAAGCTTGTGGCAGATCTGCCTAACTGGAAAAAATATTATCAGCAGGAACATCGTATCGGCAATATGTGGTTGATACATGGTAAAGTTCTCCTGACTGAATGGCAAGATTATAAGGGGGTAGTTTGGCAGCTGCACAAACTCCATGTGCCCACAGCATCCACTTCCTGGCTGGGATCAGCCTCGCAAGGGGTGGCAATCACCCTGGAGAAGCTACAGACTAAGCCAGACCTCATTCTAGGCAAGCAATGACATTCATCAGGCAAGCCTAGTCAGGGCGATAAAGAAGCAACCACACTGACTTCACTGGGGCCGAAGTGTGTATATTATTGCAGCCTTAACTATCCTAGGTCCAAATTCACTTGACTCAACAGCTCAGCTTCTTTTGCACCATCTCGGTGCAGGACTTCAGTACAAGACCCTCTCGGAGAGGGTGCCTCCACTGTGAGTTCCTCCTGCCGCCAGGGTCACTCCATCAGTCCACCCATCACCAAAGCAACTAATTTCCCGTTTATTCCTCCCACCCGCTTCACATTTTTCCTTGGCTGAGCAGGCGAACTGTCAGTGAAAATTCCTGCACTGCCTAGTCGGGGCATTCATGGCCTTTCGGATCCAGCCCAAAAGCAGGGCCTCAAAATGGCTCTGCGCAGTTTTCTTTCCCGGCGAGAGGATGGCAGTGATGAGAGTCAGGACAGGAATAAGGGACTTCAGAGCTCTGCACCACGTCATACCCTGGAGTCGCTTGCGTCGCTGACTTATACTGGGGTGTTTCTTCACCTGCCTTCACTCATCAAGCCCTGAAGGGATCTCAGCTCTGCTTGAGAGCAGAAAATCAGAACGGCATCGTTTTTCCTTACGACACGGGCCTAACACCATCGTCCTGCTTTTAGGAGATCAGAGGTGACTCACTTGCTCTGTCAGGGTTTTGCTCGCCCTTTTGAGCATTTGAAAAGGTTGCTTTTCGAGGGCAATTGAATCCTGCTTTCTTCTTTTTAGGTGCTATTGCTTTCATGGTGGTGTAGTTTGGGGGTGGGGGGAGGATCTGGATGAAGACTGCCTTGAGTGTTTGTTGGAAGGGGGAATACGCTGTTCTGTTCATAAGCTCTGAGGAGCTGTATCAAAGGTCTCATTAGGTCAATTATGCAATGCAGTTTGCATAGCAGTGGATCCTAAGAGACTGTTTCCATCCATGCTATTTTTGGCAATTGCCTCCAGAGGGTGTCTTCCTTAATGAAACTTCAAATTGCAAGGATACATTGAGTGGATTGTTCTGTAGCTACTCCCAAGATCTTTTCACCGACTTGTAGATCCCTGAATTTGCTTAAGTATCTATCAGACAAAAGCACAAAGCCTTTTCTTTTGAGCAAATAAGACTGTGGAAGGTAAGGATGCAACTCTATCCAACTTAAGGCAGAAAAAAAGACATTTTTACTATCTTTGAATATCTGAGTTATTCCCCCCGCCTTATCCCTCCCGTGACTGGCCCTGAACTTGCAATAACCAGTAAATATATGGAAAAGAAAAAGCATGTTCTCCAAGTTGGAGCTTCTCCACTTCATTCAATATCAAGAATCCATGCATTGCAAGGAATGTCACACAGGCTGAAAGAGGCTGCTGAAACGAGCGAGGGAAATTACGCATGCTCACTTCTTAAGGATCACAGTCAGTTACTTTCTTGTGGTTCCCACCGATCTGTGCAACTTGAAACCAATTCAGAAGGTCCCTTGCAGTGGTTTGCGTAAGGTCTTGTCTTCACAATCTCACAGGCTACAGTTTCTCTCTCCCCTCTTTGCACTGTGCTATTTCTGTGACCTACAGCGGCATGAACGACCTTCAGGTAAGCCATCCCTTGGCAGTTCATATGGTTTCCTTGCCTCCTCTTGATGACAGACTGTGCAGAGGTCCCTTGCCAACTGTCATCAATAGGTTTTTCTACAGTGTTGTGCCAGATACTTCACATGAATCTATTTTCTCCCTTCTTGAAGTGTGGTAATGGACGTGATTCTAGTTAAACTGGGAACGCATTTGGCATGAGCACATCTTACATTCCACGCCTTGCGCTGAAATCTTTGCTTGCTATAAGCACTGCCATCTATCCAGGCCCATGGGCAATGGCACCAAAAGCTACTGAGACACCCTGAAGAATGACTAAAGCCACATGCCCCCTGTCCTGCTCCTTCATGCTGTGTAGGTCAGCTGTCAGGTCTCCAAAAATGTCTTGTCTAACGGTTTCATCACCCAGAACATTGCAGGGAATCAAGAAATGGAACTGGACTGGAATGGGGCTGCATTCTGCAGCAGATGCCGTTTACGAACGTTTGTGTCTTTGGTGGAGTAACCCTCCTGTCCATGGAACAGCACGAGTTTTTGGAGGAGTGCTGGTCAACTAGAAACTCCTTGACAGCTCTCGGGATGGGCTGTTCTAACATGTCCATCTGCTATCTGGACATGGAATGATGGGATCAAGGTACAGGAAGCCAGATCCCAGCTGATCATCAGAAAGAACTTCCTTACAGTGGAACCAATGACCCAGGGAGACTGTGGGCTCTCCCACACTAGAGGCCTTCAACATGCAGCTGGACCGTCATCTGAGAGGGATGGTTTAACTTGGAGAGCTGACCAGGGAACTGGACCTGATGGCCTAAATGGCTTGCCTCAACTCCCTCCCCTCCCCTCCCAGGTGGAAAGAACTGCTCACTCTGCTCTGAATCTAATCTCACCAGGGAATGATCTGGTCATAACTAGGGAATTAAAACCACAAGTCTCTCCATTCTTAGGTCACTCCCACCTGCCCAGGTGGCCAACCAGGTCCAGAATATAGAGAAGCCCATGAAATTCCCTGCTGGGCCTGGCAAGGCATGAATGACAAGACTACCTGGAATGATAAGCCTCACAGACTTTGATGCCACACCTGAGACCATGTCTATCACTACACCCCCAGAACCTGTTCTTGTTCTTGCACCCAGTTCCAGATACAAACACCCAGAACCGGAGAATGGCTGACAGCACCTTGGAAAGGGAAACGGCATCCCAATGGACCACTGCTTGCCAATTCTGTTGGTGCTGCATGAAGATACAGTGCTGGGAAAGTTCCGCTCCCCATTCCTCAGGTCTTAGCCATATAAACCAAGTCATTTTTTTATTCAGGATCAAATCCTGAAAGAGGCACATTTTCTTTCAGCCACTCTGGCATTTGACATAGGTGCCAGCGGGAAAAAAGACACACCGGCAGCCCCACTCTGGTCTCCCTGGCTGCCTGGAAAGCCTTAAGAAACCTAACGCCTCTGTCCTCCTCCTAAGCCCTCCTGGAAACCGTTTGGCTCCGGACCAGAGCTGGCTCCGTTTTGGAGGGTGCATGAACGATGGTCCCCTGCCTCAGAGCATCTACTCAGGGAGCCCAGAACCATGGTCAGCAGCAGCCATTGCTCCCCAGCCTTCCTCTCATCACAGCAAGTGGAGTGCCTGGCGCGGATTGGGCCACGGCGTCCCATCGCCCTTGTGAGAGGCAGGTGCACACAGAGTCTGTGATGGGGAAGAGGAAGCGCACTTTCAGCAGGCTCTCGAGAGTGGGTCTCCGTTGGAACGAGAAGCGCCTGACCATGCCTACCCTTAATGCCGGCGTGGATCCGGACCCCCAGCGCCACTGTTACGACAACGGGCCAGGGCAGGCTAAATGTCCAGCCAGACAAAAACACGAACCGCCTTAGGTGCCTAAGAGCAAACTGCACTATTTGCCGCAAACCGCACTAGCCTGAGCGAGATAAAACTCAAGGCATTAGTTGCAGATAGTAAAGAAGAATACATGACAGAAAAATAAATCTGTGCAGGATTAGGAGAGTGAGGCACAGTCCGGTATCCTTTTAAATACAACCATCTTCACAGCAGCATTTCCTAAATCAACGCATGAAGCACTCCATGCTCAAGTGCGCCGGGTAGAAGTGATTCACATTGGTGTCCAAGTGTGCCGGGAGACAGAAACACGGCCACCAGAACTCCCACAAGGGCTCCTGCCTGAAGCACGCTAGTTAAATAAAGGAAAGCAAAATAGCTTCATGGTCTAATAAGGTGCTTTAAGAATTAAGCAGCTGCTGATGTGCACTGACATCTGTATTGATTTCTGACACATTTGCTAATTTTCGTGCAGAGTGATGTGGGATCACTCTGTTTCCAGGGATGCGTTTACATTCTTAATAGTTTCCACTGCTATGTGGTCAGTTATATGAAATATAGGTGATGATCATTACGGCTAACATGCCAGCACATTAATTGCTTGTTAATAATATTATTTAACTGAATTCAATAAAAATTAAACATGATTAATTTACAGTTTTAGCAGCTTGGCATAGCACTCTATCACTTCTCCTGTTGGGAGCTGATCCCTTCCCTCTGGTTCCATACCTGACACAGCCCTTTGAAAATGCAGTTCTTTTATGGAGACACTGTGAATAATAGAACAGTTTGAGCTCTAAACAGCTTTCCACCAGAGCTGAAAAGGAAAGCTCCTTCTCATGGAAAGAGCTGAATTCAGACTGAATTTCCCCTCAGTCCCTCCTTTTCAGTAAAGCTTCTGGCTCCACTCAGGGTGGTTCTCACTGCGAGAGAGCAAGACAGCACGGATGGCAAAGCCCGACTAAGCAGATTGTTTCTCCCAACACCTCCTCGCTGGGTCAAGGACTAGGTCTCATATATGCGCCTTCTCTCCTGAAATCCCTTCCTCCCCTTACAAAGCAGGCAGATTCTCAGGCTTGGCCTGAGAAACTGCACTAGGCACAGTTGAAGGAGCTTCAAAGCTTCTCCCCTTCCGTTCCTCCTCTTCCTGTTCA
Organism: Varanus komodoensis; assembly: GCF_004798865.1. Classification (NCBI taxonomy): domain Eukaryota; kingdom Metazoa; phylum Chordata; class Lepidosauria; order Squamata; family Varanidae; genus Varanus; species Varanus komodoensis. Next base: position 12,151,238 of record NW_025335440.1, on the reverse strand, counting down.
GAATCCGATGACTCCTTTCTCAGGAACCTTGTGTCCTGCCACTGTGACACTATTAATGCTCACACATATTTGGCAAGTTGAACATGGACCCAAAAAGATTTCCTTCCACGTTATTATCGTCTACAGCATATTTGGGCCATTGAGACAAAATCTCAAAATATTTCAACGTACACCTTAACAGGGCATGTAGCACATTTGAGGGGTTGTCTAGTTGCTGGACCTGCAAAGGCCACTCTGGAAGCTTCCACTCACCAATCTGCCATAATACCAGCACAGGAGACTCTTCCATTTTCAAAGGCCCAGCACTGAAAGAGGTGCAACTTTGTCCGCTTCTTTCCCCTGAGTGATGCAGCATTGATTGCTATGTTAACGGTGGGTCTCAATCTTACTGATAGGAAAACAGTGGCAGTAACCACAACTTCCCAGCCTACTGGTTCTCCTTCTAGTGCCAATCTGAAAGTTGACTTAAACAATCCAGCATTTGCCCCTCTATCTAGAGTGCTATGTACATTTTACTATGAATCGCCAAAAAGGGAAATGCATGACCAACAAAAGGCAGCGATCTGCAATTTATATGTAAATTTATGCTAATATGTATGTATGTATGTATGTATGTAAATTTTCAAATAGTCTTGAATTTGACAGAGTGACACTACCACTCAGGTGAGACACCCCAGTCAGAGCATACCTGACTAAGCTAAGATGTTTTGCCTTTCTAGTTGTTGTTGTTGTTAGTCGCGAAGTCGTGTCTGACCCATCGCGACCCCATGGACAACATTCCTCCAGGCCTTCCTGTGCTCCACCATTCCCCGGCGTCCACTCAAGCTCACACCAACTGCTTCAGTGACTCCATCCAGCCACCTCATCCTCTGCCGTCCCCTTCTCCTCTTGCCATCTATTGTTCCCAGCATTAGGCTCTTCTCCAGGGAGTCCTTCCTTCTCATTAGGTGGCCAAAGTATTTGAGTTTCACCTTCAGGATCTGGCCTTCTAAAGAGCAGTCAGGATTGATCTCCTCTAGGACTGACTGGTTTGATTGCCTTGCAGTTCAAGGGACTCGCAGGAGTCTCCTCCAGCACCACAATTCAAAGGCCTCAATCCTTCATCACTCAGCCTTCTTTATGGTCCAACTTTCACAGCCATGCATTGCAACTGGGAAAGCCATAGCCTTGACTATATGCACTTTTGTTGGCAGGGTGATGTCTCCGCTTTTTAGTATGCTATCTAGATTTGCCATAGCTTTCCTCCCCAGGAGCAAGCGTCTTTTAATTGCTTGGCTGCGGTCCCCATCTGTGGTGATCTTGGAGCCCAGTTATTTTCTCACAATTATTTCTACATTTCCAGCTAGATGTTTGAATCAGCATGTGCAACTTTTATGCAAATCAGCCTCATTTTTGCATGTGCCAATGCCTAAGTGGCTTCCCTAAATGTATGTATGTTCCATTCACATCCCAGGCCAAGATCCCTGCCACATGTTTTGAAGGGGTGAACAGATCCAAGCACTGTGTAATCAAATGATCAAGGAGTGTGCCGACTGGCCAAACTAACCATCATGATGCCATCTTGTTGCCCTGTAGCATCTCATGACAGTTTTTCAAATTGTATCCTTTGTAATGGGGCTTAGTTTGCACTGAAATCTTTGTAAAGGCAATCTGAGCTACAGGTATTAAGCATACGCAAGCCAACCCTTAGGAGAACCTTAATCCAATCTGCCAACTGGTGCTTTGTTCCCTCGCACAGACTTGATGTGCCAAGCAATTACACAAAGCCCCCTCTTCATGGCTTAGCCACCTGTCGCTCACAGCATTGCGTTAGCGCACCCACAATCGAACTCTTGGCAGTGACAGAGTGACTAAGGTTACGTGCTTTTTCTTTTATTAGTTCTTTTCCTTTCCTCGGAATAAATTAGGGTAGTTGTGAAAAACACACACCCCGAACAGAATGTGTCTTGCCTGATTGTTCAGGTTTATTGTGGACGCTGATACTCTTTTGTATAGGTGTAGCAAGCAAGTCGCTGCAGGTAGGAGAAAAGAGGAATGGGGAGAAAGAGACGAAGAGGAGGGAGATCAGAGTGACATGGATATGGTTCAAGAAACTGTTTATTCGAAGACACTTTGTGCAGAATCTTTGTCAAACTATAGATAAAAAGGAAATCAGCCCTGATAACCAGCTCTCAGCTCTGTCCCTGAAACTGTGCTTCTGCCTTTCAGTTCCTATCTACAAATTTGGGTGGAGAAAAGCTGCCAGCCATGCCATCGAGGGCTTAGCAGAACAAATGCCTGCTCTTCAAGGGCACCAGCATTAAGACAGGTGTGCAGAAATGTCCACAAAAGCAACCAGGTGAGAATTAAGCTAGGCATTTGTGGCCTGCACAGGAAGGGCTGCCCACTTTTGCAACCGACCTCTCTTGGGTTTCCTCAAGGCTGTTCTTGCTTGTCCCTGTACTGAGCATGTGGCACATTCCCGGCCAGGGGCTCCAAGAAGCCTAAGTATTCCCTACCCTTGCAGGGTTGCCAGATCACAATCTGAAGATGCAGCGGGTCCACGGTCCCGAAGAGGATGCAGCCACAGGGCCTCCTGCATCTTCCCCCCTCCTGGTACTGCCACATTCTCCACCTTCCCCTCAGGACTCCTGTGCTGCATCCTTCAGCCAGCGGGAGGAGAAACAGCATAAGCAAAGCTGTGGCCAGGTCAGCAGAGATGACCTCTGGCTGCAGCCTGGCCACTCAGCACCTCAGGGGCACAGCCAAAAAGCAATCTGGAATAGGCAGTGGTCTGTATTGCCATGAAACAATGATTATGGATATTAATTCTTTATTTGCTTATTTATTCATGCATTAGATTTATATCCCACCTTTTTCTGTTTTAAAGAACTCAGAGCAGCTTACATCCTTCTCCTCCTGCTGCTCTGTCTTATCCCCACAACAACTACCCTGTGAGGTAGGCTGGGCTGAGAGTCTGTGACTGGCCCAAAGTCACCCAGTTGGCTCCATGGCTGAGCGGGGACTGGAACCCAGATCACTTGAATTCCAGACAATACCCTTAACCACTATACCACACTGGCTCAGTCATTTAATAATTGCATTAGTACCCTACTCTTTAGCAAAAGAATGGATAAACATGTCTTCTGAGGACCAGGTCCATTCTCATCTGTTAGGTCACCAGCAGCAGCCATTTCCTTCACCATCAGAAGAGAAGCAGGGCCATTCCATCAACACTCCGAAAACGTATTCACCTGCCTCCCGACCATTTTTCCCTTGTGTGCCGTTCTTTTTTAGATTCTGAGTGTGCAGATAGGGACTGCCTTGCTTCACTGATGATATGTAAAGTGCTCCAGGAGCATTTTGTGCCCAGGAGCTGGATAACGTCCAGTAGACAATAACATTATAAGTCATAAAGGAGATAGAAGCAAAATGACAAAACGGAGGCTGCCAAACTTTGGGCTCATCATGAGAAGTCCCTGGAGAAGACAGTCATGCTGGGGAAAGTCGAAGGCAGAAGGAAAGGAGGACCAAGGCTGAGATGGATGAACTCCATCAGGGAAGCCACAGCCCTGAATTTACAAGAGCTGAGCAGGGATGTCATGAACAAAACAATTTGGAGGGCTTTCAGTCACTGGTTAACCATAAATCAGGGATGACTTGATGGCACATAACAACAACAAATAAATGCAATCTCCTGAATCAGGTTGGCTCATGGTTACTCCATGAATGTCATCATCTAGCAAACCCCGTACGAAATCTTTGCAGTCTATATCCAGTATCTTAAGAACTATGGCACAGTAGTATGTGTGTGAGCTTTCTCCAGGGCTGGAAGCTTTTGATACTGTGCTGAAACGACCAAGGGAAGCACGGATGAGGCAGTGATTGCTCTTCAGTAAGACAAGAAGAGGGAGATCGTACTTCATCCCAAGATGTATTGGACAGTCTAGACCAGGGGTCAGCAACCCGCGGCTCCGGAGCCACATGTGATTCTTTCATTCCTCTGCTGCGGCTCCCTGTCGCTCAAAATATGCATCACAACCGCCAATGTGCGACACCCGCCAGCACGCGATTCATTGAGCTTTTTGACCCCCAGCAGGCCAACCATGGATAAATCCAAGAAAAGAAAAGTTTCAGAAGAAAACAGAACATTTAATGGTACATGGGCAGATTCATTTGCTTTCACTGCCGATGAGACTGGTTTACCAGAATGCTTAATATGTGGTGAGAAATTGGCAAGCGACAAAAAGTCGAATGTTGCAAGACATTTCCAGAATAAACACACAGCCTTTGCTGAAAAATATCCGGATGGAGATGAAAGAAAAAAAGCCATTTCGGAACTGAAGCGGAAGGTTGATCTGAGCAAAAGTCATTTCAAGAAGTGGATCTAGTCTGCAAATTCAACTACATAAGCTAGTTTTGTGGCCGCTCAGGAAATAGTCAGGCACGGGAAGCCGTTCACGGATGGAGATTATAGAAAAGAATCATTCATTGATTCCATAAATGCAACACACTATCTTTTTTTATACACAGCATAAAGGTAAAAAACGATATATGCAGTGTTATCTTCATTTTAGTGTCAAAAGGGTTTTGTGGCTCCCGGTGTTTTCTTTTCTGTGGGAAATGGGTCCAAATGGCTCTTTGAGTGTTTAAGGTTGCAGACCCCTGGCCTAGACAGAGATCAAGCAAAACCGGTAATGAAAAGGTCTGACCTTCTTTTCAAGGCCCAGTTTTTTCATATCAGAGCTAAAGCAATAGTTATGTGTCAGACTAATGCTTAACTGGTCATGGCAAAGCACAAATATACCATTTCCAGTGTTGTTGTTGTTTCGTGATATTGTGTCATCTCTGACTGAGGGCAATGCTATGAATGAAAGCTCTTCAAACTGCCTTTGAGAGCCCTGTTCAGCTCTTGTCAACTCAAGACTATGCGGTTTTTGATGGAACTGACCCCACTCCCGGCTGGTCTTCCTTCTTCTGCCTTCAACTTTCCCTAGCATTACTGTCTTTATCAGTGAATTTCCAACTTTAATAGTAATGAAAGGAAGCGTCACATAATGGGCATATGTCAGTGGTAGGCAAACATACTGTGGGCAGGATTTGCTATCTGAGAAATCCCACGGTTCACCAGCACTACATAGTTGCAAAGGGAGGTGCAGCAAGTCACCCAGGACAAGGAACCTGCCCCTCGATCCAAGAACCAGGTAGAGGAGGAACTGACCCTCCCACACGCAAAACCACTCCTTTGATCCCATCGTTGTCTGCGCCAAGTTCACGCTGCTCTGCCCCTGCTGATATTTCCTTTTCTGCAAAGCTGTGCAAGGTAGCAATGCCTTATTCTCCTATGCTTCTAACTGAGCAACTGTAATTCAGGCCATAATCTTGTTGCCTATCAGCAGTATCTAGGATGGGGTGGCAAGGATCTGGCAGAAACGGTGCTGCTACCTCCATTATCAGCTTGTCCTTTTCCTGATAGTTTGCTGTGTCGTTGTTTACAGCTGGTCAATTAATTTTTTATTAATTATATTTCTATCTTGCCTTACTCAATTTGTCACCTCTTCTCAGTCTTATCCTCACAACCATGACCCTGTGAGGCAGGTTGGCTGAGAGGCTGTGAGCGGCCCAAAGTCATCGCTGAGTAGGGACTAGAACCCAGATCTCTTGAGTCCCAGTCTGGTGCTCTTACCCATGACCTTGGGACCTCCTATGCCAGTTCTGTGTTTTCCACTGCCTCCCCTGCTGCCTTTGCTCCAGGCCACAGGGTGAAAGAGGAAAGTTGAGAATTGAAACACATCCTGGAGCTCAGCTGAGACATTCACCACACAAAGAGGGCTCTTGAAGCGTGCTGTCATTCTCCATCAGATTCCACCATGCTTCTCCCTTCGAAGAGGCCTTCCCAGACTCTGGGTCAGAAGGATGCGCGCTCGCGCTCTCTCTCTCTCTCTCTCTCCCTCCCTCCCTCCCTCCCTCCCTCCCTCTCTCTCTCTCTCTCTCTCTCACACACACACACACACACACACACAGCTGGAACTTATTTCTGAACAGATAAGCACAGAACTATGTACGATGTGGCAGAATTAAATCAATCTTTCCCTGCCAATAATTGGCTAGTCCTAATTACAGCAATGATGAATTCTTTGCTGCTGTTCAAGGGGATGCAACTGCACTGGATCAGTCACAAAACAGATAACAGCATTGTTGTGTCAGCCCTTGATGTCTTGATGCATTAATGGCGGTCCTGAAGAAATCCTGAATTACTTCATTCTTAATATGTACTTAGCTAACAGACAACATTGCAATGGGCTACTAAATTAGAAGCAAAGAACAAACAGCTTTAAGAAAATTGGGGCCCTTATCTTTGCTGCACCCCATTAGAGCTACGGTCATTTACAAGGAAAGTGGTTAAGGATTCTTGGTTTACTATCTTGCTGTGTCACTCAACAGCCACTTTCCCCTTCATTTACTTTCCGGTGTGTCTTTTATTACCAATTACACAAACTACACTGGTTAATTTAGATTACCTAAGAACTTGCACAATATTATACTGTGTTTAAACATTACTAAGATCTAGCCACTCAATAAATTCATAGATCTCTGTTCAGAGTACCAGAAAGTCTATGTCTGGACAGTTTAAAACTCAGTCTCCAATACAGATCATATGCAATTAGAAGTCTAAACACATAATCTGGCTTAAGACTTTCTTACTGTTTAAACAATTGCGAATCTCTTGGCAAGAGATGCTGCAACTTAAGGATCACTGAAATCTTTATCCAAGATATCCAGTCCCCAAAGAATCCATAGCTGTAATGAGGGTTGCCAGAAATTTAGGATTGATGTGGACAGTTCAGGAATTGACTGCATTCTGAAACTAACTGCCAAGACTCTGCCACAGACAAGGCATTTGTGTCAAATCTTTAAAACATCCTGCTCCTAACACTATTAGACTGGATCAACAGCCAAAATGGAAGACTCGAGGAAGACTCTAAGGGAGTGAGAATGCTTTGGCTAGGCAGCCTTGTAATGCATAATATATGGATGTTGGAGCTTTACCTTTTTATCATAAAATGATGCTGGATGCAGAGAAGAACCCTCCTCTCCACCCACACTAATTTCTTAGGAGACAAGGTTTTATTTAGTCAGGAGAGCAGATGCAAACATTACAGGTGAAGCAGACAAAACGTCCCGTGTCATCTCATACCAGTTTCTCCTCTGGTTGTTTTGGGTGACAATTCCTAAGATCCTGGTCCATTTGCCATACTAGCTGAAGGGCACTGAAGTCCAAAACATCCCAGGTGGGCATGGGTTGGGGAAGGCAGCCTTAGACTAATAATTTCATTCCAGTCTACAATTTGTAATATTTATGGTGGCATGAACTTTGTGAATTTTATTCCTCTGTCTGGAAACTCTGCCCCTACACCTATCGATTCAGAACTCCAGGGATGGAGAGAGCACTATGGAAATGTGGGAGGAGAGAGGGAAGTCTCTTTAAATTTTGCCCCTCTCTACCTAGCTCACTCATTTCTGACAGATATTTATATTTATTTTCCACTTCCCTCTCTATTTTGGCTTTTGCCAAATCCAGGGGGCATCTGTCAGAATAAAGTAATAAGAGCTGTCATGACCTACAGATCAGCAGACTAATTGTATGAGAATCAGTCAATTAATAAATTAAATTTGCATGTGAACAAAACAGGAAGTGTGTGCAAATATCTTAGCAGGAAACCTTCTTAAGAAGAGATTTTCTCTTTCATGAGAGAGACCGGGAGTGTGAGGAGGGATGACTAAAGATAGTACTGGCCACCTGTTGTGCTTGCAAGCACTTGTATTAAAAATAATTAAAAGCACATCAGAAAACCGTTGCCAATTTTAAAAATCACCCTTTAAGCCAGTCAAACAAGTTTTCAGTGACTTTTTGATAAACTGATAACATGTTGGGGCCAAAAAAATGAGCACTATGTACAAACTTTATGGTGCAACCTTCTTCAAGCCTCCTCAGAACTGAGTGCCATTGAATTCAATGGGGTTTATTCCAGGTAAGAGAACACACGATTACAAACTTACTAAAATAATCCATTAGAACATAAGAACAGAGGACAAGCCATGCTGAATCAGACCAATGGTCCATCCAAGATTGGAAGCATAAAACCAAACAAGAAGAAACTTCTGAACACGTGCAGAATGCTTTTACCGATAAATGGGAAATGATTTGGAATACAGAGAAAGCTTAGAGTAGGAAATTTCAGTCAGATAAAAATCCCTGTATCTCTTTATTTATCCGTTACTGTATTCCTGGTTATCTCCTGTTTGTCCTAAAGACTGGGCTATTTCAACCAAAGTTCTTTTTGCACAACCACCATGCCTGATGTCAAAACAGCCGAGAAACTGCAGATCAGAAGAACTGCAGGCTTTGCCCCATCTGAGTACTTTCATTAGGACATGCAAGCAGGGGCTCTCTGCACATGTTCCCATGTGGAGGTGCAGAGCACAAAGCTCCTGGGAGTGAATTGTCAGGGCCGAAGTTGTTCCAGGTGGGGCTGCCTTTCAAAATTGTCCGAAAATTCCAAAATAGCACAATGAGGTTGTTAGAAGGCATTGGCCAATGTGATCACATTAGACCAAGGCTTGACCATTTGCGCTGGCTGGTAGTCCATCTCTGGACCAAAGTCAACTGCTAATAATAATGTTCAAAGCCCTAAGAGTGCGGGGGCCAGGTTACCTAACGGATCACTTCCTCCCATATATATCAACCCAGACCCTAAGACTGCCCCCAGCTGACCTTCTCTGGCAGTCCCTGCTACTAAGAAGAGCACTGTTTCCGTGGTGGCACCCCAGCTGTGGTGTCAATTCCCAGAGAAGCTGACCTGTCTCTTCCATTGTGCTCTTCCAGGAATCAGGGAAGACCCCATTTTCCCTGGAATTTGTTTAGTCTTTCAGTCTCTGCTTTGAGTCCTTTGTTGTATTTTAAATTGCTTTACTACTGATGGGCTTTATTTTGGCTTTTACTTCTATTTCATACTTCAGATTTAGACTTTTAAACTGCTATAGTGCATTTTATCACTTTAATGGTGGTGAACCACCCAGAAAGTTTTGGTTAGTGGGTGGCATATAACTACGATAAATAAATAGTTCTGTTCTGTGGAACAGAAGGGGAGAAATTTGTTCCATTTGCCAGCATATTTTGAACTATTTGAACAAAACTTAATTTGACTTCAAAATTCACACTTTCCTAAATTTTGCATTTAATACAAACATGCACATATTAGTGAAAATAATGTTCAAATAGGCATTATATTAGGAAAGCTGCTTTCTAATATAATAAATCTGCGTCTGTAACATGGCCCCAGTATACCATTATTCTGCACAGGATTCAAGCTGAAAAAGATGGTGGATGATGGACTGACTGACAGACAGACACCTAGATGGATGCTAGAGAGTGGCTCAGTTTGGTTGGCCATGGCTGCTCCTGGAGATGGAGAAAGATCTACGAAGGAGACTACGTATCTTTTATCCTAATTATTCTCTTTTGAAAATTTGGCATACTTAGATTCTGTAAACAGTGGTACTTCCGTTCAAATTCCTTGGATGTGAGATTCTGAATATAATAATAAACGTTAATAGCTTTGTCTCAGCTCTAGAACTAGAAATGGAAAAGTTATAATTAACATGCTATTTCAGCAGCAAAAGACATTGACATTTACTTTCTGTTAACATTTATAGAGCAATTGAGGAAAGAGGCTTGCTAGGAACACTATAAAAACTATACAAAAGGGAAGGCAGGAAAATCTTGCAGTCAAGACATGACTGTACAACCTGTTAGGTCGACAATTTCCGTATCCACCGAAGTTCAGTTGATGCCCTTTGCATCTGCTAGATGGCAGTGTGAGCCACTTGGGAAAATAGTGATTTCTCAATTAAAAAAAGCTAGTATTAAAATAGCCAATGTGACTATACATTCAGGCTTCACTTGTTTGAGAGTACCAGTTTTCTGCTATGTGTACTGTGTTTCCGCTTGATAATGGAATGGTTTGTTCTAATGTATTTTCATGCACTGCCTTGCTTAGTTTCCTGTGAAATCTCATCATTTTGCTGGTAAAGTCCCAAATCTATTACAACTGGGAGATAAATGTGGATGACATATTACAAAATATGTAGATCGATGGAGTCTTACTGGAGAAATTAGAACTGCCCAGGTGTTACAGTAATACACCTTTTGAAGTAGGTAGATACGACAGAAAAAGAGAGGAGTTGTTTTAATTGCATCTTAATGAATTTGTTTTTATATTTGTTTTGAATATATTTTGAACCTGTTTTATTTTTATTACTATTAACCACCTTGAACACTATTTTGTTTGGTGGAAACAAATGAATTTCTAGCCCTGAAGCTGAAGTTCTGTCTTTATTTATTACTTATTTTATTTATTAAATTCATTTAAAGACCACCCATTAGCATCATGCTGTCTGGGCAGCCATTACGATAAAATTACCAATAGGTAATATAAATAAAACAATATAATTAAAATACAAAAGATAAAATAGCATAAATAATCAACAAGAATAAAGCTGAAGTTAGTAAATTAAGACTGGTGCAAATTGATGAAAAATAAACTAAGTGGTGCCATAGGGGCACTGGAAAAGAAAAGTCTTAGTTAGGTGCCTAAAACAGGAGGCACCTGACGGATCTCTGATAATAACGCATTCCATACTTGGGGTGCCACCACAGAAAAGGCCCTCTCCTTGGAACCTCCCTCCTTACTCCTGATAGGAGGGCCTCCATTGATGGCCTTACACAATGGGCAGGAATATATGGAGTAAGACTATCTGGAGAAAAGACGGCACGAGAGACACAGGCAGCAGGAACAGTCCTGCCTTGCCCTGTGCTTGCCACTGGATGCTGCTAAGTCTCCAAGTTCAGAGGCATCCAAGCATCTGGATGGGGATGGCAGGATTCGGCCCAGCTAAGTCACACTTCTGAGAAGACCCGTACATCATTTTCTTCCCCTGTGCTCATGTGTTGCCCCATTTAACCAATCCGCCCCATCCACCCTGTATCACCATTTTGCTGCCGCTGCCTCTCCTCCTTTTGGCACTGCTCCAGAGGGCCGTGGGGTCACTCTTTGAACATGCCCTGTGCCCCAGAAGAAGTAAGGTTTACTCCAGAGGAACATCTGCATAACCGGATGAATGAAGCTACGTCGTCTCATCAAAGAAGGAAAATGCCGCCTGCTGCTTGGCCATAACGTAGCCAGTTTACTTACCGGTACAACTTCATATGCGAAAAGCCCATATTCCCTGTCTGGTGAAACTTCGTATCGAATGGCCTTCATGGAAACCTAAAAACAAAACAAAAGCCAACCACTTCAATAAATACATTTTAAAGGCACACATCGATTTGAAAAGTTGACAACGGGGCCACGATGCACTTGTACAGGTCTTTTTGTGGATGGGTGAGAAAGGCTTGCCATGGAACAACACGTGTGCATTTTGTAATGGGAATTGTCCAGATACTCCTGTAGCAATTTAAAGAGAAGGGAGAGGAGGATCGATATCCAAAGTTCTGGCACTGCAAACACCATCGAATATCCAGGCTTTGCCAGGGACTCTGCCCCAGGGGAAGATGTCGCAAATGGGCTGTCAAAATTCTCTCTATTCTTCATGTGCAGAGGAAGTGGGTGGGTGGGGACCATTTCACCAAAACTTTCCAAGGAAAGGAGAAATCGTCAAGTTCCTCACAGGAAGGGCTCACCATTTGCAGGAATTATAGCAAATTTCGTTCTTTAAATTTTACATGTAAAGGGTGTGCACGCACACACACACACACACACACACACACACACAGAGGTTGGGCTTTCCTGGAAAGTGGCAACAGTTAGCAGCCTAGCCTCCATTTGGCACCAGTCACAATGCAACTGAACGGATCCAGTGAGGTGCAGCGGTTAAGAGCAGTTAAGAGCACAGGTTTAGGACTCAGGTGACCGGGGGTCCAGTCCCTGCTCAGCCATGAGCCCATTGGGTATCTTTGGGCCAGTCACAGACTCTCAGCCCAACCTACCTCACAGGGTGGTTGTTGTGGGGATAACACTGAGAGCAGCAGGAGGAGAATGTTGTAAACCACTTACAGGTCTTTAAAAAAGTGCAAAATAAATCTAATAAATAAACAGATAAATAAAATTACATTTAGCTTTGGGAAAGAGGATGGACTGCTGCTATGTCAAGATCTGTATTCCAATTTCCTGAAAGTTTTCTTCTTCCATGAAGGAAGCTTCCACTGCTCTGCTTCACTCATGGGGGGTGAACACTGCTGACCTTATCCCTGCAAGGCGGCCAAGGGTGCTGCACCTGTGCTGCCCTCCTATGGTTATTCATCTCTGCACTGCTCTTCTCTGCTGCCTCCAAAGCTGCCCACATATCCTGATCTGAGAAACCTCCATGAGAGGAACTACCTTAAGGTGCCTTCTCCTGGGCTTCAGTGCAAGCATGGGAAGCCAAGGAGGTGACCGAACACCAGAACAATCCCTGCACAATCAAAACCAGGACAAGTGCACACACCTTGACATCCTCCCAGGTAGAGTAAGCACAAGAAAGCCAGTCCCAAGCCAAGAACAGTTCTCTGAAATATTCTTCAACACTGACTTTTCCAAAGCAAATTTTGATTTTCCAAAGCAATTTATTTTCTTCCAGAGTGAAGGAGAAAAATCAGAAAAAATGTGGGAGAACTTTTTGGCATGGCACCATCTCCCAGGGAGCATGCAGCACTGGCACAAATGGTGCAGCAGGGCAGAATTCGCTCAGTCGCATTAAGGAGAAGCAAGACCCAGTCATGGAATCTTGCACACCGTCAATATATTAAAACCTTATGGAATATTCCTTTTCTGTTGCACTGCGATAATTTATCGGGGGACCTTTGTGGATGGGAAGGATACCACTGCAGGAAGGCCAAGCCATTCTGGGATTCCTTCTGCAATGACCCTCTCTACTCTTGAAAGGATTGTGGGAGGGGATTCAGCAGGCATGTCTTGTCTTAGCCTGGTTCTCACCCTGCCTTGAATCACTAGACTGCTACTAGCAACAGACAGATGCACCGGCAAACTGCTCTTGAGAACTATGAAGGCAAAACATGTGTAAGGGGTTTTTTTGGGGGGGAGACATGAATGCTGTTTTGACCCCTGCTGCTTTTATGCAATGGTAAACTGATCCAAGTTCCTACCCAGGCTTTCTCTTGCATGCTTGCTGTCAAGCTGTCCAAAGATAACATCTCACTTTACAAAGAGAAGGAGGGACCTGGAAGGTCAGCCATCTGTCAAGCAGCGCTAGCATCGGAGCTCCGGGCCTGTCCAAAGATCTGAGCTTTGCACCGTCCATTTCTGTTTTGGCGAGCCCATGTGAAAAGCTTGTTATTATTGAGGCCCAAGAAGTGCAAAAATGCCATTTCCTTCTTTGTCAGTCTGAGTGCCAGACAACTGTGAAATTATTCTGCTCATTAAAGAAGGTACTTACAATTATTTTGTTCTCTATCAAAATGGTCGAGCTGTTTGTTTCAACGTTGTACACTATCACGGAGCCATTCCGGTCTTTGTAAATGAACTCTGTATCTAAAAGAGGGAAGACAAGAGAACAACAGTGAGGTGTCCATGGAACTACTTGGTCCCATGTGGCACAGAGGGCTTGCGTGATGGACCCACAGCTTAGGGGTGCAGCACAGGCTTGGCAAGCCAACAGGTCCAGGTTTCATCCCCAGCATGTCGAGTTTAAATGCTCAGCAGCAGGTGAGGAGAAAGACCTCCTGGAGCCTCTAGAACAGCCTTCCCCAATCTGGTACCCTCCAGGAGCAGTGGCCTACAACTCCCAGAAGCCCCTAGATAATAATGCTAACTGGGAGAAGCCTGGGGGCTGTAGGCCAATGCATCTGGAGCATACCAGAGTGAGCAAGGCTGCTTCAGAACAGTTGTATAAATGTGCACCGAGCAGAAGGCAGTCCTTACGAAGGAGAGCACAGCTTGGCTTCTGAATGATCCTGTCAATACTCCATGTGAATATGAACAGACACTGTACGCTAGAACAGGCCCAGCATCTTCTGCAAAGCCAGGACTCCGAGCCACACCTGCAGGGGTCCCACAACAGACAGATCAGTTTTGAAAGCGTCCCCCAAAAGTGAATTTCTTCAAAATCCAATGCCTTCTTTCCAAGCTGGTGTCCTCCAGATGCAGGGAACTGAAAGGCTCCTCGTGGTTACAAGCCCCCATGGTTGCTTAGACTCAGTCTTTTTCCAGCCCATCACATTAAAAAAGCTATTGGAGAGGAAATGGAAGCACTGGTAAACACATCTGCTTAAATTCCATGTGTATTGATCGAGGAAAAAGTATGCATTTATTTTTGTTCTAAGAAAATATTAGTTTTGTTCTGAGAAGGCCTAAGGAAATGACTACACTACAGATTACATTGGTTTGCAGTCAGTCCCCTGGGAACTGTGATGGAGTGAGAGATGTCAGGAGATTCTTAGCCATTCATCAGTGGCATGCCCAGAATAACTGGCATGCTGCAGTGGAATTACAGTGCTATAAGTTAGCAGCTAAGTTAGGACCCAAGAACCTCAAATTTTGGCCCCAAAGAGAGTGATATTAGAAATGACATGAAACTGGTCTTCCAGATTGCTGCTCCCAGGTGTATAAGAAGAATCCTGTTAGAGTTGTGCAGAAAAACATCACCGCAGCAGTTGACAAAATGCATGTTATGCATGGAATACTTAAGCCATCTTCTAAAGATTTCACGGGCTTCTGGAAGTCCAGGCCATACATCCCGCACCTCTTAAAAAGAAGGAAAGGGAGGGGAAATTACCAGCATTGATCTGCTGGGGGTGTAGGCCTCACTACTATAGTCAATATGCATCACGAGCAATGGATCGAAATTTAATGAAAAGCAAATTGGCTTGCTTTAAAGAAACAGAAATTGATTGGCTTTGTGACCCTAAGCAAAACACAATAAGGCTTTGGTACTCTCCAAGTCTTGTAATCATTGTCGTCTTAAGAATCAATGAGTAATAGGCCTCTGTATGTGTTTTGAAATCTATGGTTCATATTATTGAAGCTGTATTCATTTTAATAGGGTGCCCCTCAATCAAAGGCAGAAAGAAACGCAGCAATCTGTGCCTGTAATGAATTCTGTCCAGTTGGCTGATGAGAATTTCAGCCTGATTTATAGCTGTCATCAGAGCTGATAAAGGTCATCACTGAATCTCATTTTTTCTTAATGCTTCCAGTTTGTAAAGGGAGCTATTTCCAATCAAAATGATGCTGAAAATGCCCAACTTTTTAGGTTACGTTGATTCCAGTATATATGGAGAATATACTGCAATCTCTTGACTGAACTTTCTTCCTCACTGTTTGCTTCTGGGAAAATAGTTGATACAACCTCCATGGGTGAGTGTTACTTTATAGTGCAATATCCTTGCTTATGGATTGTGACTCCAAGGACCTCCAGGTCTTGGAGTGGGTTTTTGTGGGCATAGAGAGCAACTGTGGAAGTGGGAGGGGAAAAGCCCCACAGGAGCAGACCATTCCCAGAAGCTGCCTGTTGACTGTGTGTTTTTATACTATTAAGAAACTCTCTCTCTCTCTCTCTCTCTCTCTCTCTCTCTCTCTCTCTCTCTCTCTCTCTCTCTCTGTCTCACTCTCTCGCTCTGTCTCTGTCTGTCTGACTGTCTCTCAGATGAGGTTTTATTTGGCTATTGCTCTTATTTATTCACAGGATTTACAGGAGGTCCAGGTAACAATATCTTCAATTTGTAACCATTCTGTCTTGGTCAACTGCTTTTCCCATCTGTATTCTTACCAGAAACTATCTAAAAAGGGCACATCTTATACATGCATATGAGGGAAAAAGTACTACACCTCCTAGCATGCTGGCTCCATTCAGGCTGGGGCATCTGGAGAGTTGTAGCGCTTCCTTCTGTCTCAACATGCAGGAAAGCCGCACAGCGCATTTCCTTGCTATTCCAGGCACCCACCCTCTGCAAGCACCCTTTGTTTCCTGGCAATCACATATGTCTAGAATTTTAAATATTCATCTACTGACAGTCACCAAATTGTGGACATTCACTGTAGTGTGTGTGTGTGTGCGTGCATATGCAGAATGCTGTAGATGGGATCCAGATGGGTCAACTGGGCTTCACTGCTTTCCGGCAACACCACTTAGTACAGGCTTGCCTGAGTGATTGTCTCCCTGCCACTTTGCATAATAGGTGAACAGGCTGGGTTCTGCTTTTGACTTACTCTCTCCATCCCTTCCTTCCTCAAAGGGAATAAAGCTACAGGCCCCTTGCAATGAGTCAGGGCACCATGCAAGTGCCAGGAATATAGCTGGTCGCTAGCCACAGCTCCTTTGCAAATGCCTTCTGGGGAACGTTAGGTGAACCCAATGTCCACTTCCAGTCATAGACCAGAGCAGCCTGTTGAAAAGAACACAGAGCTGCCAGCAAACAGGATACCCCAAGTTTATTTTTCAGAAGCATCCCTGTGCAATTTTTGTGTATGTGGGTAGATGCTACAAAATTCTACCATGTACCTAGAAAAACTATTAACATATTAAAGGGCTCCTGTGTTTGGGTTTGTACACAGGTCTTATCTGTCTGACCACACTGGCCCTTTAGAAAGCAGTATTGTCTTTAAAAACACCTCTTCTTCATACATTGAAAGTCCTTCAGCAAACATGTGATACAGCACCTGTGATTCTGCCACCTGCTGCATCCAGGGTGGGAAAGAAGAGTTGCACAGAAACAGCATCAGGAGCATCACCTCAAAGATTGGCCCAGAAATTGGAGTGTTCAGGACCAAGGGAAGCAGTTCTGCTGATACAATTCTAACCCTTTACTGGCAGGGTTATCTAGTTAGACCAGGAGTGTCTTCCTAGGACAATGATGGCGAACCTTTTAGAGAGCGACTGCCCAAACTGCAACCCAAAACCTACTTATTTATCGCAACATGCCAAAACTACAATAACTGAAGTTTTAGTTTAGAAAAAAGCTCACAGCCAGAACAAGCATATATGTATATATATCTCCCTGGAAGTGCACTGACCAGCCATGCAAAAGCTCGGATGAGTCGTAGCTAATGAGTCGTGGCTCATGACATAATTGCCTGGTGCCATTACTCCTATCCAGACATACACATGGCCCCTATGTGCGCTGTTATCCGATACTTGGCTGCTGGGTTGATGCTGGGGTGACCTGAAAGAGGGGGCTCTGCGCGCCTGCTGTGGGAAGCGTGACGTAGGTTTGCCACCACTGCCCTAACCCTATCCTGGTGCATACACCTAACCCAAATGTAGGGCTGAAGTCCCTTTGAAAAGAGAGGGATTTGGAAAAAGCCTTCCTTGAGTTGCTTCTTCTGCACAGGTCAATATTTCTGCCCATTCTAAACACATTCCAACCATCAAAATCATGCCAGGATACCTCATTTTTCTACCCCTAACCCTAATAGAGTGGTAAAGTTCCATTGAAAACAGGGCGATTTTGAAAAAGCCTTTGTTCAGTAGCTTTTTCTGCACAGCTCATCTTTTCTGCCCATTCTAAACACATTCCAACCAACAAATTTATGCCAGGACACCTCATTTTTCAAACCCTAACCCTACCCTCGTGCACACCCCTAACCCTAATAGAGTGGTAAAGTTCCATTGAAAAGAGGGCAATTTTGAAAAAGCCTTCGTTGAGTAGCTTTTTCTGCACAGCTCATCTTTTCTGCCTATTCTAAACACATCCCAATCAACAAATTTATGCCAGGACACCTCGTTTTTCGAACCCTAACCCTACCCTTGTGCACACCCCTAACCCTAATAGAGCGTAAAGTTCCATAGAAAAGAGGGCTATTTTGAAAAAGCCTTCCTTGAGTAGCTTTTTCTGCACAGCTCATCTTTTCTGCCCATTCTAAACACATCCCAACCCTCAAAATCATGCCAGGACACTTTGTTTTTCTAACCCTAACCCAGAGATGGTGATCCGTTTAGAGACCAAATGCCCGAACTTCAACCCAAAACCCACTTATTTATCACAAAGTGCCAACACTGCTATAAAACCTGAAAACTGAGGTTTTAGTTTAGAAAAAACAACTCACAGCCAGTCCAAACAAATATATATATATCCTTTGCAGTGCACTGACCGGCCATGCGAAATCTTGGATGAGCTGCGGCTAATGAGCTGTGGCTCATGACATCATCACCTGGCACTGCTGCTCCTTTCTGAGCATCACCCTTCTGTGTGCTGTTACCCCATGCTCAGCTTCTGGGGCGATGCTGGGGCGACTTGGCTTGCATGCCAGTAGGGAGGGCTCTGCATGCCCGCTGTGGCATGCATGCCATAGGGTTGGCACCACTGTCCTAGGAGTTCCACTGCCTGAAGTGTTGCAGCTGGGCTTAAGAAAGGCCATCCCGCCACTTTGGGAATTCAGGGAACGTTGCCCTGGTTGGAGAATGTTCCTCAGAGTCTTCTTGCTTGTCGGAGGTGTCTGAGGTCCTTTGCTCTGAGTCAGAGAACACTGATGCCTCATGAGAATTGAGAAGACAGAAGTGGTGATTTAAGTGTGCAGTGTATAGTTGTGAAGGTCTGGGAACCAGTTCTGAGTTCTTTTCAGGGTGACTGCCATTAGAAGCCTAACTCTTGGAAGACTCTTGACACAAAATAAGCTATTACAGAGAACCAAGAATAGTTAATATCTTCTTGAATTAATCAAGCTAGGTTGTCAGACACCAGCTGCCTCCATCTGAATACTACTTCCTGCTCATTATTTGCTAGTAACCAGGGATGCAAAAGAAATTAGTTTCAGTTCATTTTGCTAAGAATTTTTCTGATCCACAAACTTGGATACATTCTGTGGTTGAAGTTTCTACATTTCTAAACTTGTAGTATGACTAGCAGACAGAAACCAAAACAAAAGCTTTGACAGCCTGTGTACCTTTCAAGTACATTTCAAACATGTGAACAATTGATGGGTACATTTGGGAAATTACGTATGGCAAGATGCATGGATTTTCATGTGAAAAGGGAACAAGAAGCAAAAACACAGCTCAAAATCAGGTATGGATGTGAGTCAGAATGAATGTTCAACAGAATTCAGAGAACTATGGTGGACTCATGTTTTGCTGATCTGCACATCCCCAAAGGTAACGGCCACCATTAATCTGAGGAAAACTAGAAGCAATTGAGTGACACTTGTAAAGGAAACTGTTTCACTAACTCTCTTTTAAAAAGGAAATAACTAAAACCTGGCCAAACTGCAAAATACTCCAAAATACCCTGTTGGCCAAACTGAACATGTTTTATTTCCACAAAGTAGCTGAAAAATGACACCATTTGATTAAACCAGTATTATACTGTGCCTCTCTTCAATATATCCCAATATTTCTCTGAAATGGAATTGAGCCTAACATTCTGGTGATGAAAAGGACCGAGGAAGAAAGATCCCAGATTGTCACTGTGCATCCAAATCGTTGCCCCACTGCAGCTGCGTGTTCTGTATGGCTCTTGTCTCACCATTTGTATTCATGGGTGATGATTTTGCACATAAAATGCATTTGGCCAAGGTGTCTGAGCAGGCTGCAATGACTGCATTTGTCACAGGTTTGCAGATTAAAAACAAATAAGCAATTTGCCTGTAAGTCCTTCCAGTCTCACGTGGAATATAATCAGTGATGGAAATGGAGGCAATTCTAGTTAGAAAGGCATTTTGAGTGACAGAAGAGAAGCCCATGACAGGTGGATGGGAACAACCTGATTTTATTTTCAAGCCCTGCCGGCAGATAATGCTGGCCAAGGGCCCGGGTTCAGCTAGCACAGCTTCAACTGACAGACGCCCATTCCTGCAATGTCCTCAGCATGGACAAACCCTGGTTGGGCCCAGGAAAATAAAAGCTGAAAACATTGCCATGGATGGAGAAAGACCAAGACGTTTCGAAGTCCCGTGCTGAAAGTTCACACACCTCCCCTAGTAGTAAAAAATAATCAACTAAACGAAACAAAACACAGCAATAACAAATTCAATCAGAACCATCATTACCATTAATAGCATCGTTAGTGTGCATGGTGCGTTACACATATTAAGAGCTCAGCCCTACGGTGCTGAACATCTAAGGCTGACACAGAGGGAGGAGAACAGTTTGAGGCTGCTTCACTTGCACATGTTCAGCTTGAATTATGCGTGGAGTTGCGACAGGGCAAGGGTGTTGAACATTTTCCAGGGCCGGGGCCAAATCCCATTTCTGAGAAGCTTTGGGGGCCACATTCCAGAGCAAAGCGAAGGAAGCAAAGTCAAAAATAGCAGCACAGTATCACCGAAGGCTCTTTCAGACAATAACTGAGCCTTCGGAGAGGCAGTTCAGCCTTTCAGAATGCAGGAAACTGGCCAATGGTCAATGGTGAGGACAGGGGAGAGGGCCAAAGGAAGGGTGCAAGCCACCCCCGGTGCTGCAGAGCAGAAGTCAACTCTGCTTTCTTTTCCTTCCAGTTTATTAGGACGGAGACTGGAAGAAGGAGCTTATTGCTTAGAAAGTTATGAAGAGGGCTCTCAATTCCAGGAGACACCTGATTTTTTAAAATGTTTTGCACATAATGGGCCATTATCTTTCAGTGCCTTTCCCCCCTAAAGGAGCATGCTCTGCTGCTTTCTTTTTAATGTGAAAGTGCGTGTGTGCGCGGGGGGTGGGGGGGGGAGACAGGACCTCTAAATAGGCAATCTGCTGTAATTTACCTAAGCAGTGAACATCTTATCGCATTGGTACATTAAGCCAACATAACATGACTTAGTGTGCTTTATTATGCAAGAAGTAGTTTTAATCACTCTTCATCTTAATACTGCTTGGGCCCAGGGCTTGAATGTGGTGTGTCTTTGTGCCAGAGCAGGTATGCAACAGAAACAGGGAAAGAGAGCACAAATGGAAAGAGAACGCACCCTCTTCCTCCCCAGCAGAAAGTCCTCTGATGCCTCTCCCACTGCAGAAATGGAGACAGTAAACGCTTTGGGACAGGAACCTCTCCTCCTTGATTCAGGAAATGCCAGCAAAAAGCATCAAGAAAACTGAGTGTGGGGCCAAAATGGTAATAATTATCAGCAATAATCTAGCCTGGAATTTAACAGAGTTTACACTGAGTTTGTCTTCAGATGACTCAAACTCTGACTTAATTCCTTCTTTTCCATACACCCACTAAAACTGATTTACTAGAAGTTAGTTGCTCTTTAGACCCTAATATCTCTGAAGAGTAATATAGGCTGGACATCAAGAAGTATTTTAGAAAAATCCCTCTCCGAGCCTTCAAGCAGCCCTCCAGAACAGATTGTAAACTTCACCAGCTTGCCAAGCACTTCTTCACTACATGTGATTTGCCTCCACATGAGGATCAGTATAACTTTGTAAGCATTAGCAACACATCATCAACTGCTTTAACTCACACACACACACACACACACAGAGAGAGAGAGAGAGAGAGAGAGAGAGGGAGAGAGAGAGGGAGAGAATCAGCTTTTCTTGGCATCCATATTTGGGAAAGCCCAACAACTTAAAGAAACAGCATGCACTCCAAAGGTGGGCTGGATGAGAGCCTATCAACTGAGTTGAAATCCTAATGAGATGAAGAATTGTGAGTGGGTCACAGGTCCTGTAAACCTGTTCTAGAACAGCTCCTGTTGCCTGTTCTAGATCGAGTTGCAGTCTTCCTGGAGGCACAGGTGCGTAATGTGGGGACACTCTGGATGCACTGTTGACCCTTGAAGCTCATCTGGCCTTGGTGATGGCGAGGAGTGTCTTTTACCAGTTTCAGATGACATCTGTTGTGGTCATTCCTGGACTGGAAGTAATTTGCCACCATGGCTTGGTTGGAGTATTGTAAAGCACTCAGCGTTGGATTTGTTCTGGAAGCTGTGGTTGGGGCAGGATGGATTGGGGTGGCCGATCTCTGGGGCCTTCTTCTGACAGCACCTTCTTGTTCAAGCAACAGCCCTGGCTGCCAGTGAACAACCAGGCCAAGGGTGGTGACCAACATATAAAGCTCTAAACAACAGGCCAGGTTAGCAGAAGAATCATCTCCTGTCCCTGCCCTATCCCTCAGAGAGCTCTTCTGGGGAGGCCCCATGCACCTGAGGTTCACTTCTGGAGCACATGCAGCAGAGCATTTAGTGGTGCATCACCAATGCTTTACCACCCGGGATCAGTTGGACCCCCACAGTTACTGCCACCCCCCTAGGCATGGTCAGACAGAGATAAATCCTACAGCTCCCATCAAGCCCCAACCAGGAAGCAGAGCAGGGCACCTTTAGAGATGTGGGAAATTAGTGCAATGGTCCTGTAGTGCTCTTTTGGATTTCCTTTATCGGGGATAGGAATGCACATTGAAAATTTCTAGTCTGTGGGCCCTTATATTGTTTTCTGTATCTATTGGCATATTCTTTTTAGGATTTGAACTGATTCAGCCCCTGCAACTTGGAAGAGTTCCACGAGCACCTGAACTACTCTGCAAACTTTATTCCTCTGAAGTGTTTTCAGACCAGCTTTCACTTCGCTTCTAATAGTGCAGGTTCTTCCTCATATTAATTCTCTTTGAAGGAGTCTCTCATATTTTTATCTTCTTCCATAGAATGTTTCCACCTTCTCTTGTTTTTTTGCCTGGGCAGACAGTATGTTCCCCTGTTGGTCTTTCAGCATTTAAACTTCCTCCTGATTTCTTGGATCTTCTCTTGCCTGCACACCTTAATGTGGTGAGGGGGTCTGAGTGTGTCAGAGAACCAAAAGCAATGCCTCCAGGAAGCTACGCTCTCTCACTAGTCTGATTTCTCAGCTGGGTCACCCAGGCAGAACAGTCAAAGTGGAGACAACTGACTAAGATGCATCCACATTTGAATGGGCTCATCAGCAGAAGAGAACGAATCTCTCTAATGGCGATGGAGAAACTCCTGAAGGGCAGCTACTGGGTGGTACCAGCAGTGGAAGGTGACACTGGTGGAAGATCTTTTGCGGGCAATGGCAGCGATGCTCAAGGTAGCTTTGGTTGGTACTGTGCAGAGGAAGGCAATGAGAAAGCACTTCTTGCTTTGAAAATGCTACGATCAAACAATCTATTTCTCTGTGGAATCCACTAGTAAGTATGTGTCTTCCTCCCCTTCTCTCTCTCTCTCTCTCTCTCTCTCTCTCTCTCTCT
>NW_025335440.1:11943787-12127989 GCF_004798865.1 Varanus komodoensis | reverse complement strand
CTCTCTCTCTCTCTCTCTCTCTCTCTCTCTCTCTCTCTCTCCCATTTGTCAAATTTTTCTCAGTGGACAAGTTGTCGGTGCAGTGGTTGATTATGCCTCTATGTCATTAGTGAGCTTTGACTATTGGGCAGCATAGAAATATAATGAAGAAACAAGCATTACTGCCAGTCGTTTCCTGTTGTATTTCCTGCTGGTCATCACACAGTGATGATCATCTTTTAGACAGATCAACATTCCATCCTACGAAATGCCACCCTCTCCAGATCGGATCAGCATGCACAGAATTTCTGAGCCTAAAAACACAAATGGTCTTGTTCGCTCCCCTTCGCAGATGCTGCTGCAGCAAAAGCTGCTACTGTGAAATCTGTTTGCTCAGTCTAGCGAGGCAAAGCGGTTTGTTCAGCTGCATCCCCTTTCTCTGCCTAACGCTCCAAAGGCAGAGCCTTGCCAGTGGCCTTTTGGCAGAAGCGGCAGGTCTGCGTGCTCTTGTGCCTGGTTCTGAAGCAGCAGCTAGTCCAGGACGCGGCAGTGAGGTGGTCGATGGAGCGCCTGCATTAAAAGTACAGCCCTGGGTGGCTATTAGCTAAGGAGCCACGTTTAAGGTTCTGCTCTTGACGAAGTCCTAAATGACTCACAGCCGGGATACCTCATTGACCTATATATGTCCAGTCACTCTCTGAGCTCCTCTATGGTTTTACAAATCTTTCCGCAGCCCAGCAGTGGTTCAGAAGGGGCCTTCTCAGTGGTGGCACCCATTCTCCTTCCTGCAATTTGAGAGGCAGAAATGGGAGCATTTTAAATGCCTCGTGCAAACACAGTTGTTCACACTGGCTTTCCCTGAGCTGCGAGGGACTCTGGTGCAACCGTGTATATCTCATGTGTCTCACGGTACACTGTAGTTTCAATATGGGCCATTCTGAGATTGTAGTATATGAAGCACCATAGAAGTACTGAGGAATCAATCGATAAATGAATAGCACTCACTTGCGGGGTATGATTGCTTTATTGCAAACTGACACAAACCTTCCCTGCCAGGTTTCAGGAGCAAGTGAGATGACAGCACCGAACCAGTTGCGGGATGGCCTGTCGGTGGCTCTTTGTGTTGCAGCTACGCAAGGGACGGGCAATGGGCTAGAAGGGCAAGTCCCTGACTTGACTCATGCAAAGGCTGCAGGTGGGCTAGTATAATAAAACCGTTCTTGGGCTGAACCACTTTGAACTGGAAATGGGAACCAACTTATCCATTTAACAGAAAGGGGAATAAAGGGTGCAAGGTCATTGCCGGCTGTGTCGAATTGTATAGGTCCAAAATCAATTAGGGCTGTCACCCTGTGAAAGAAACCTTACACAAGAACCTAGGGAGTTTTTGTTATGTTGCTTACTCCCAGGAAAGGGTGCTCCAGATTGCCTTCTCATCGGGGAAGAGGTTGTCCTGAACCACCTACATCTGAGGAGACATGCACAGGCTTGCACTCTTGGAAATTAAGGAAAACACAGGCGAGTGAGTTTTACTTTTGCACGTGGCCTAAAATTAACAGTGAAGAAATCAACACCAGTAGGATTCATTCGTCCAGCGTATTTGCATATGGGTGAGAAGGAGTTCTGAAGAAGGAAAATCTGTTTTTGCTTTTAGACCATTCTTGTATGTGCCACAGCAGTGTGATTGGTCGCTGTCAAAACTGTCAGGCAGCAAGGAGAATGGCCTAGACAGAAAGCAAGGCATCCGAGCCCAACCTTGTCAGTATCTCCACCAACACCTTGCTCTCCTTTACCCTGTTCTTATTACGCATTTGTCAGTTCCTGACATCTCTCCCGCAATCTGCTGTTCATCTAACGTAAGGCAAAAGTCCTCTGCGGAAGGCCTGTGTCATTTCTCGGTTCCATAAAGCACACTATTGGTGCTATAATATGCCTAAACTGGCCTACGGAGAGGCATGACTGAGTTTGCCTCTCTCCCCTTCCTTACAACGCCACTGCGCTTTAATCGTAGTTTAATTTAATCAATTATTAATCAACTTGAATTAATTGCAGAATAATTTGCTTTACATGGGATCTATTAATTCAACTACTTCAGCTAAGACTATTTAGAAAGGCTTGGGTTGGATACAGAGTGGTTCTCCTTAGATTCTTGTGCTCTAATCCTCGTTCTGCTTGAAGAAGTTACTACTGATTTCATAGACATGAAGTATAATAAACCATACCTATATTAAAAAAGAAAGATACAGAATTCTAGACTTAACAACTTTCATTAATCACATTTTGCTAAGTATTAGACAAGGTTCTGGGTATGACGTTGAGTCTGAATGTGATGGCCAGTGTGAGAAATGACTAGCCTACTTTGTCTGAGCTAGGTCTTTAGGACCACGCCGGTGGGCATGATGGGGTCTATATTCCCTGATAGTAAAATGCCCCTTTAATAAACACTTGTGCCTAACAGCTTCTTTCGTATCTGACAGGGGTGCCCATTTCATACACAAGCCTCTTACACCAGGCTACCAGGAGCTTTTAAAGTATTCTGATGGCAAGAGAAAAGCCTCTGTGGGTGGAGCTCTGGGTTACAGTGGCAGAGAGTCCCTTAGCTCCCAAACATCAGCTTTTGGTCAAAATAAGAAATCCACAAGCTTAGGGAACAAGCATTTCCCCCATAAATGACAGCAGTGCTGGGGAAAGATGCACCCCATTTGTGGTAAGAGAGCCACTTACGAAGAGCCATAGAAAGAAGCATCACCAAGAAAAGGGGGCAGGAATTGTAGTATTTGCATATGCAAACACATACATATTGGCTCAGTTCAGAAATAATACTCGTACACACAATTTAGACAGAAACTCATGTGTCATTACAAAGGAGAAGAGTGACGAGGTGCCCATTCAGACCACCATGCAAGGACCACTGATGGTTCCTCTTCTCTCTCCTCATGGTTCTTTGACTTTAAACTAGATTTGGACTGGTCAGCCCATCCTCAGTTTCAAACTGGGAACAGTTCTCTGCCAGATCTCCAAAATAGCTTCCAGGTGCAGAATGAAAGGAACTGTTCTCAATTTTACACGTGCAAACATGGTTTGACATGCATATTTGCAGGGCAAAGAAGCGTGGGGAGCAGAAACCATTTTCTCACGCAGCAGATGGAGAGGAAGAACAAAGAGCAGCAAAGGAGAACATTTAAATTTCCCTGCCATTGTGGAATCCAGGCCTGGTAGAGCTTCTGCGAAGCCCCACATTCTGACAAACCCCCATAGTGAGGCTGGAAGATTTCCCTCGAAAAACTGGCAAGCACACGCATGGAATATATTCCCCTTGACTTCATCCCAGATGATCTTCAAGGTCGTTGTCGCTCAGATGCCGTTTGCCTGCTCTGGAACACCAGCCATCTTTGCAGCTGACTGGCTGAATTTTATGCTAGTTCACTTCTCATCTGCCTACAGTACAAGCTCTTGTTTACATGCTCAGCCAGTCTAATGCTTGGGCCAGCTGCTTCTCAATCGGAGGTTTATTTCCACATTTTATTATATTAGCTCTAATTCCTCCATCCTCATTTCCTCCCAGGAAAACTGATGAGATACCAATCTCATTTGTTTAACCTAGCCTCAATCTTTCCCCTCCTCTTTTAAAAAGCATGTGCACTTTTTGCCCAAAGAAATCTGAATGCAGATTGAGCTCAGCAGAACATTACAGTAATGAGCCCATTCAGATTAATTTGAATGCCATTATTGCAGGTGCTTAAAATGCATGGATCTATCACAAAGTGAAAATCATAGTCTAATTAATAATATTTATTTTTTACTGCATGCCTAAAATCACTAGGTGTTTTAAAAATGTTTTAAAAAATGTTTTAAAAAACCCCCTAAAGGTCCCTTTTGTGTAGGCTTGCAAAGGTACAAACAAGGGGATAAAGGATAGAGTAAAATGCCTAAAATGAAATAAAATAAAGTAAAATAAAATAAAATAAACTAGTGGGGGAGGGACAACAGAAAAAAGCAGGGAAAGAAAGGTCATGTTGAACCAATCAACCAAGGGGACAGAAGGTCAATCAAGGAGCGCAACTTTAAAGAGATGAATCTTGAAATGTTTTAAAAGAGGGACTCGGTAGAAAGTGAATAGGGAAAGGCCGAACCTTCCAGTGATATGCTAAGGATGAGAAACAGAGATGCAGAAATCTATAATTTAGGCATTGAAAGCATGCAGGAAGAAGGGGTTTAAAATCCCTTTGGAACCCGGCTGCACAAAGCATCACTAAAAACATTTCTCCTGAACAGATGTGGAAAGATATGGCAGAAAGATAAGCCAAGAAGGGACCAGATAAACATGGGGGAGACAATCAAAGCAGGAACAGCTGGAGACCTTCTTTATCTAAGGACAGAATGATGGCTTGACTGGAAGAGGCCTGAGCCCCACTTCTGGCCCTGCTGCTCCAACTTGCCTCAAGCCTTGGCTGCCTCGCGTGGCAGAGGCTATGGGGTGGTGGCCGGGAATGGTGTGCGTGGGTGTGGTGGCTGGGAGAAGGCAGAGCTCTGTGTGCCTGCACGACCTGCCCTGTGCTACCTGAGCTAACCTCCTGCCCTCACCTCACCTGGCCTTCAGCTAAAGTGAAGGATCCTGTCCCATTGCCACTGTAGAAGTAAGATTGTATGGCCAGGCAGGCTGCCTGGCTTTGGTCCATGGAAGAGGAAGGAAAATACCATCTGGCAGAAAAAACAGCTTGGGCCGGACCCCAAAAGAGAATATTCAGTTTTGGAGCAGAACAAGAATTCCACACATGGAACAAATATCCCAAAACAACTTATATTCATCACAGATGACTGAAAATCCCTCTGGCTGAGACTTAAATTGCCATCAGGAAATAGGGGAGCACCTCTGAGCTAAGGAGAGATTTAATCTTAATGGAGAATCTGTCCCAAACTAGAGACATTCAAAAAGAACCTGGTCAGCCATCTGAGTGGGATGGTATAACGTGGTGTCCTGCAACAGCAGGGGGTTGGACTCGATGGCCTTCATGGCCCCTTCCAACTCTTCTATTCTATGATTCTAGTGGGTTTGAATCAAACCAATTTTCACCCAATCTACCTCTTACTGAACTGCCACCCAGTTTTGCCTGCAGGTAAACTGTGCAGGCAAATTTGAAGGGTTCTGTTTGAAGAAAGGAATACCGAGGCAGAAGGGCATAATGAAATATCTTGGGAATAGGGGCAGAAAAAATCAAGACATTAAGCACACAGTAGCAAATTTGTAGGTTCCTGGTTGTACAAACTGACGGAAGAATTTCAAGGGAAGCAAAAAGGGTTGGGATAAAACTGCCCAATTCACTCAAGGAGACTCAATGCATACCTTCAGAATCCACAGCAGGAAACATGACACAATTTAGAATTCGGGGTTCTGGGAATGTGTTGTGTTGCACACACTGCTGCTTTTCGAGCTTGCAGTATACTTGTCCTAGTGTTGATACGATTCAGTGTATTCTACACACACACCCACACACACCCCAGGCTAGGAAAAAGGGGACTTAAAAAGAAAAAGAAAAAAACTTGATTCACTTTGTGCTGAACTCAAGGCTTAGTTCATGTTTCTATAGCAGATAAACTCCCGTGTGTGGGCTACATCTTTCAAGTGTCAACATCAAACACCGTTTTCACTCCTACTGTCATCCTTTATAAAAAGAGGCTGCCTTTGAAAAGCACAGAGCAATCTCAAGGATTCCATCTCTCTGGATACAGTGAAAAGATACCATCGCTGTCCTTAAGAGCTATGCTGTGCTTGCAAAGAGCACCCCCATTTTAGTATGGCATTGATGATGGGATGCACAGTTAGCAAAGCACAGTTCCATGGTGAAGGTTTGGAAGAGAAATAAAACCAGTGAGAATTTTAGGCAGGATTCTAACAATACATCCAATCCAATCCAATCCAATCCAATCCAATCCAATCCATGTCTATTAAAGGTAAACTCTACCGAGTTCAAAGAAACTTACTTCCAGGTGTGCCGGTACAGAAAATGCAGCCTAAATTTCATTAATCCTTCCCTCCAACCCTGGAATAAACAGGCACTGTACTAATAGCTCCTTTTAGATTTCTACAGTTGCCAGCATTCTAAATTGCTTTCATGATAATACCATCACAGCTTAGGTGCCACTACAGAACACCAAAGACTCTAAACATTATAGTTCTAAAGATGAAAGAGAAAGAGCATCTTCTTTTGTGTGCAGTTGGTTGCTATAAAGTTGGAGCTATTCTGTTTGATCTTAAAAGGGAGATGACACAGGAATGCTGGAAAGCAAGAACTGAGATTGTGCCATCATACGGTGAAGAACCTTGGATGTTCTTCCTCAAAAGAAGAAACGATTGCTGAAATAAACAAGGCTTTAGATAAAGAGTATTAATAGAAGAATGAACTCTTGAAACTCTATTGGAAAAACAATTTACATCAGGATATTGTTCATTTAGTAAAAAATAAATCCCATAAGCAAATGAACCAAAAATGTTGAGTTAAGGGCTTTCCAACTTTAGTCAAGTTCCACACTGTTGGGAAATTACAGCTGTTAAGGGCCACATGCTTAACAGACATGTTTCTTAGGCAATATACATATGTTATAGTATCTTATGTTGTGGTTAGTTCCTGATTTACCACTACTACTTTGGAACTAAATGGCTCTCAGTGGTGGACCAAAGTCCCAGATTTGTCTGTCTGTTGGAATAGACACCCGGTTCACATGACATGAGAAACTTGTGTCATCTGGACCCAGTTCCAGAGTTCTTGCATTATAGGATCAATTTTCTGAACTCACGGAGTGAATCAGTGTCTGTTCTAAGGTTTCCTGCTTCATCACAGTTTCTCCAGTTGTCCAGAACCAGGAATACCATTTTACCATTGTTACTATGGAAACACCATAGAGGACCCTAGCAAGAAGAGCCAAGGAAATGGTTACTTCTAGCCTTCAGACTTTATGTCCTCAGCTGCCTGGGCAATTACTTACTTTATTCTCATTGGCCAAGTGAAGTGTCTGTTCCCCTCATTTACTTTTGCAGCATAAGGAGACATTAGTTGGAGTGGGGGGGGGGCGATTACAGCAAAGCTGTTTATTTAATAAAAATCCATGTGGGGGCTGGTGCAGCTGGGAAGCACTACAAATCTGTAGATATACCTGGGAAAGGAAGGGGAGGAACCCAACTCAGGATTTCAGTGAGGAGGTTGTTGAGCTCTGCAAGCAAGAATTGTGGGGGGGGGGGCTGGGACTGCAGGGATGCCTGGCAAGGCTGGGAAGATGATGAGCGGGCAGGCAAAAATCCGCACACTGTGGAAACAGCACAAGCTTCTTTGCCAGGTTGTGTGAACCCAGTCATGGAGTCCTTGCAATGGAAGCTTGTTACAAGAGCACGGCTGGACAGCAATGCAATTCTGATAGAATGATGTGAAACGGAAGACCCTTGAAAGCCACCTAGTCCAGTGCTAAATGCTGCAGCCCCACGATTCCACAGAATGGCTCGTCAGGAGACTTTGGAAGTGGGAGAGGGAGGCAGGGAGGAGAACAGGAATCCAATTTCTGAACGTATCTGCAGGAAAGTGCAGCTGCACAACAAACGCACGGCAGGCAGCTTTTATGCAGGCAGGTCCATGGCATACGAGCTGCCCTGTTTCTGGTTGGTGTTTATTTAATTCCTGTTGTATCTTAATTGTGTTTTTACTTGTTTTCATGTAACATTTTAATTAGGATTTTGTTTTTAATGTGGATTTTATAGTTGGTTGCCTTGAGCACCATTTCTGGCAAAAAAAAAAAAAAAAAGAAGCTGGGGGAGGGGGCAGCTCAAACAAGCCCTGACACATTAATCCAGTCAATTAATTACCCTTCTGTACATCCTTGTTCATCCTAAAACCAAAACTAAAAGGATGTCTAGCCACTCTGAGGTGCGAGTCATTATTAAAATTTCAGGCACTCCAAGAGGATGTCGGGTCAGGAGTGCTCTCCTTACCTGCTTTTGTCCAGCCCTCCTCCCTTCCTCACTCACCCACCCCCTTTCCTCCTTGTCAAGTCAGGTCTTTTTCTCCTAACGACACTGTACTAGTCGGCACCATCTCTTTGCTCCAACCTCCCCCTCATCTGGCACGGCATTCCTCTGACCTTTCAAAGTTGACCGTCACTCCACCCGCTTTGCCCTTTGGCTGGACTCTGCTCACTCAAGAACGATTTCTCTTGTTTTTCCATCCAGACTCCTAAGAACACACACGGAAGGCCAGAGCAGGTTCACAGGTTACTGAGGCTGTGCAGCAGCTGCTAGAAAGGAGCTCCCCTGCAGGGGGTGTTTGGGAACAGCATGGGAACTGGCCAGTGGCAAACCACATGGCAATGTAATTGACCCAGTGATGGTACCCGGACACATCGCTAACCATTGGCACGATGCTGTGTTTAGCAGGGTTCTCAAAATAGGCCTGGCACAGACGTTCTGAGGCTAGCATTATGAAATCTGGGCCAAGTAGGCTGGAGTGCCTGTGAGCTGGTGTGCTCATCTTCATATATGAAGGAGATTAGTCCACAGGTGTCCATGTTGACGGCAGTGAGTATAAAATCTCACATAAAGTCAGAATTGCCAGCAATGTGATGGGGGACTTTAAGAATTCTGATTCTGGCCACCTGATGCCCGTAAGGACCACTAGGCTGCACTTTGCTAGCCCAGCACAAAGGACCAAGAGAACCATCGGGTCATCGGATATACCAGATGTTCAAGCTCAGCTGCCTGAGCCAAGGTGAGCTACTCGCTCACTCACTGACTCACTCTCACTCTCCCTTCCCTCGCTCCCTTCTCTCTCACGCCTAAGCCAAAAAGCATGTTCTGGGGGAAATTATTAAAAGCAAAGGCTCATTCCACACAGCCAGACGGAAATCCTGCACTGCTGCCCTCTCCTGTTCACAGGGAAGCACCCCCCCAACACACGTCCTTCCGGGATGCATGAGCAATTCCCCCCTGAAGCGCTTAATGTAGGGGCAAGGTGAGTTTGGGAAATGGAGCACAGGCACCCAATCTGCCTGCAGCTTTGCTTCCTTTACAGGTGTTGAACTGCAGTCCAGCCTTGGGTGCAAGAAGAACTCTCCCTTGCCCATTCTTTGTTCCCACCCAATTTGTGAGTTATTTCCTTTCCTCGCGGAGGTCTGGAGCTTGGTTTAATGACCCAAATCACCCAGAGCAAACCTATATTCCAGACACCTTGGTGTTGCACACCTGCATGTCATGCTTTGCATTCGGCATGTGATAACGTGCATGAACATAACGTGCATGATTCTTCTCCACGTGTTGCTTGCCACCAGCAAAGCTACAGGCACTACCCAAAGACCGCCCCCAACAGCATGCATCTCCTGCGGTGGTGCTGATCAACCGCTGGGAGTTACTTGACTTTCCCCGCCTGAAGAATGAAAAACCAGTGTGTCCAGAAGGCAAAGAGACCTTCCTTGAAGGGTGCGACCCTCTGTCTGTTTAGACAGAACCAAGTCCTCGAACTTTTACGATGGCTGGAGAAATGCTGAGAGTTGGAGGAGCATGTTTGAGTCTAAGCGTGTAGAAGACAGACCGTAACGGTGTGCTAGAAGTCATGCCAAGTTCTCATTTTCATTCTAGAGAAGGCGCAGGGTCGTTCTGATACAGAACTT
Organism: Varanus komodoensis; assembly: GCF_004798865.1. Taxonomy (NCBI): domain Eukaryota; kingdom Metazoa; phylum Chordata; class Lepidosauria; order Squamata; family Varanidae; genus Varanus; species Varanus komodoensis. The sequence goes on along the minus strand of NW_025335440.1, from coordinate 12,118,362 downwards.
AAACCCTTCCCTCATATGCAAGAATACAAATGTGGACTGAGTCTCTTGCACCTATTCTAGAGTAAAAATGAAAGCATCAACATTTATATTAATCCACATAATAAACATGTAATGTAATATAGATGTAATAAATAAAAGACACAGCTGCTAGGCATACATTTAAGGCTCTCTCCCCTCCAGATGCCTGCAAGCCTAAGCGTCCTCTCCCACCGGGCAGAGTCCACTCTTCCCCTTGGTATACACCTGAATTACGGGCGATGAAGCGAGTTGGGAGATGGCTAGAGCGTAGGTGGAGGAAATCACGGGATGAATCCGACCGAACACACTTGAGAGCCCACTATCGGGCCTATGCTGTGGCGGTGAAGGCGGCGAAAAAGAAGTTTTTTTCCACTTCCATTGCCTCCTCACAATGCCGTCCAGCGGAGCTTTTTCGAGTGGTGCAAGGCCTGGTTCGCCTGGGTCCTAAGGAAGATCCGATGCCACCCTCAAAGGCCCGCTGTGACGACTTTGCCAGGCATTTCAGGGAGAAAATCGCTCAGATTCGTCACGAGCTGGACTCCACTAATGGATCAGAGGTCTCTGAGGAGTCGCCAATGCCACCGTCTGGTCCAAAATTACTGGAGGAATTTCAATTATTGCGGCCCAATGATGTGGACAAGGTGCTTGGAAGAGTACGTCCCACCACTTGCCTATTGGATCCTTGCCCGTCTTGGTTAATAAATAACTCCAAGCACGGGATTGGGACCTGGGTCTTGGAAGTGGTTAACGCTTCTCTGAGGGAGGGTCGAGTGCCTGCCCCTTTAAAGGAGGCGGTAATACGACCGGTCCTGAAGAAAGCGTCACTGGATCCAGAGATGGCCACTAACTATAGACCTGTGGCCAACATCCCGTTTCTGGGCAAGGTGCTGGAGCGAGTGGTGGCGGGACAACTCCAAGCACTCTTGGAGGAAACTGATTATCTGGATCCTTTTCAGTCCGGCTTCAGACCCGGGTACAGTACTGAATCTGCCTTGGTCGCCCTGTACGACGACCTGTGCAGGGAGAAGGACAGGGGGAGTACATCCCTGTTGGTTCTTCTGGTCCTCTCGGCGGCTTTCGATACCATCGACCATGGTATCCTTCTGGATAGACTTGCGGGATTGGGGGTTGGAGGCACTGCTTTGCAGTGGTTCCGCTCCTATCTCGACGGTCGATTCCAGAAGGTAGTGCTGGGGGACCATGTCTCTACGTCATGGCAGCTATGCCATGGGGTACCACAGGGCTCCATTCTATCCCCTCTGCTATTTAACATCTATATGAAACCGCTGGGAGAGGTCATCAGGAGGTGTGGGCTGCGGAATCATCAATACGCTGATGATACCCAGCTTTACCTCTCGTTCTCCACTAATCCAGGTGAGGCAGTGGCTGTGCTGAACCGGTGCTTGGCCGAGGTAAGGGAATGGATGAGGGCCAATAAACTGAAACTCAACCCAGACAAGACGGAGGTCCTGTTGGTTGGCGGATCGGGTTTCGGAGAGGGTGGATTTGACCTGGTCCTGAATGGTGCAACACTCCCTCTTAGGGATAAGGTCCGCAGCTTAGGAGTACTCCTCAACCCGGAGCTTTCTTTGGAAGCTCAGGTGACAGCGGTGGCGAGGAACGCCTTCCTTCAGCTTCGGCTGATTAATCAGCTGCGCCCCTACCTGGAGTACGACTGCCTGGCGACAGTGACACACGTGCTGGTGACTTCCCGCCTAGACTTCTGTAACGCGCTTTACGTGGGGCTTCCCCTGAAGACAGTCCGAACACTTCAATTGGTGCAAAATAGAGCTGCCAGGTTGCTGACGGGGACGGGGCGTTATGCTCACATGACTCCAGTCCTCCATCAGCTTCACTGGCTTCCCATTGAAGCCCGGGCCCAATTCAAGGTGTTGATTATGACCTACAAAGCCCTAAACGGCTTGGGTCCTGGCTACCTGAACGAGCACTTACGTCCCTATATGCCCGACCGCCCTTTGAGATCTGTGGGAGAGTCCCTTCTCCGGGAACCCTCCATGAAAGAAATTAGGAGAGTAAGTACCTGGAGGAGGGCTTTCTCTGCGGTGGCGCCCAACCTATGGAATTCACTCCCCAAAGAGGTCCGCCTGGCACCGTCGTTACGGGTTTTTCGGCGCCAGGTAAAGACCTTTTTATTTAAACATCATTTCAATTGTTAAAACATATGATCTGGCCTGGGCAACTTCTTCTTCCTTCTCTTTCTCATCCTATATTTTTATTTTATACTGATAATTTTAATTTTGTATTTGTAAATCAATGTATTTTTTATATTTTTATATTTAATGGTAATTTATTATGTACTATTGTATTTCAATGTATTTTATCATGTTGTAAGCCGCCCCGAGGTTTCGGCAAGGGGCAGCATAGAAATGTTATAATAATAATAATAAAAAAGCCCACAAACTCAGGAGAAGATGACAATCTTATGCAGAATGGGAGAAGCGGGAGAATGTCAGCAGCTCCCTGCTCTGCGTGTTTGCCAGGCAGCTGTTTTTGGCCACTGGACTGGGCACTTTGGATGGGGAACAAAGGAGACTGGGGTGTCCTCAGGATGGTCTCATGTCCTGGCCTCATGTCCTCTTCCCTTCCATGCCCCCATCTGTGATCTCTGAGGTGCCATGGCTGGCTTTGGAGAGCAGCTGAGACTGTGGTTTCCACCCTGGCTCTTAAGGGACAGGGAGAAGGTTTGGAGATTCCTAGCTCCAAGCTCAGAGTGCTCACCATGGACCTGGGAATCCAAATGATCCTCCAGAGGGCAACATAGCCTTGCTTCCTTAAAGGAATCTCTGTACTCCCTGAACAACTGAATGTCGTTGTCTCAGCTTGGCTAAAGGGTATGGGTCTGAGGGCATCTTGCTGAAGTTAAGCAGGTCTAGTTCAAGTCAGATCCTGGATGGGAGACCACCAAGAAGCACCATGTTCACTGTCTTGAGTTCGAAGAACAGGATGTTCATGAATGTACGAAGCAAATAAAAATGCCAACGAGCGTTACTTAACTAAAGTTGCAGGGAACTGAATTCCAGCCTCCACATAAAAGCTGGTTCTTCAACATGGAGCAGCATCCCCCGTGAAAGACAAGCTGTCTATGTACCACCTCCATTCTGCTACATTTTGGAAGTATTAGTTCTTTCTGACTTACAATGGCTCTTAAGCATTATACAGAGTAAGCCATAAATAATTCATCTCCTGCCCACACGTCTCAGCGCTGCTTGCAAAGCCTCCCTGGCTTTATCAAGAGAGTGCAATAAATCCACAACGCTCACTCTCAATCTCCTACACGAGGGAATGCAAACTAAATAACCTTACTTTCTGAGAAACAACCTGCAAACGCCCTGCTTCCGCTACAGCCCCATGCGCGCTGTACCATAAGCTGACTCTTGCCCCCAGTGCATTAAACCTGCACCTCCGTCTGCAATGCCTTCATTCTGCAAAGGCAACGAGGTCTGTCCGTCCAACCATCCATCTACATGACTGCGCCTGCTCCAGCAAGCAATGGCTTCCCAGGGTCTCAGGCCAAGGTCTTCCCCATCACAAAGAACTTGCTCCTTCTTAATGGGGGACGTCACCCCCAGTGACTGGCCACGTGCAAAGCATGTGCTGGACCACTGAGCCATGCGCCTCGCCTCCTGGGCTCAGTCTCTTGACTGTGCTGGGCTGTGTCCTGGAATTGGGAACTGAGGATTTGTAGAGAGAGCAAGAGAAGGAGCACAATTCAGACTTCCTGACGATTGTGCATCATATTGATCGGTAAAAGAGCCTTCAGAGTTGTCTTCATAATTTCATCAGCAGCGATAATGAGGAGGAGGAGGAGGAGGAGGAGGAGAAGGACATGGGAGTGCGGACACGGAAGAGCCAGACTAGCATTTTGTGCCTCTATGGCAAGCCATCCATTCGGCACTCAGTCAAGGTTCTTGTGGATGGACTAGCCCAAAACTCCTTGGGACTGGGCAAGAAGTCAGTCTTACGGTGCAATCCTATGCATGTTTAGACAGAATAGACCACTTCCAGCATGCCCCAGCAGGACCTTTTTCCTGTGTCACCATGTGCATGATTTTGCCTAACTTTGGCAAGATGAGCAGACATGGTTTTGCCAGATTTACAAGTAACTTTTTATTTATTTATTTATTTATTTAAAACTTTAATATCCTGTCCACTACTCAGGTCTCGGGACAGTCTTACAATAAAACAAAGTGAAGCATAGCATCCAAATAGGTTTTCTGTGCAATGAAACTCCACATTAAAATCACACTCAAACCTTAAAATAACGGGAAAATTGAAAGGTTTTGGCCTGGTGCCAGAAAGAACAAAGTGTCGGCACCAGGTAAACCTCTCTGGGGAGCATATTCCGTAACCGGGGCACAACTGCAGAGAAGGCCCTTCTCCAGGTAGCCACCCTCCTAATCTCCTGCAAGGAGGGCTCCTGAAGCAGGACCTCCACCCCAGATCTTAAGGGAAGGACACTCTCCTTCAGATATCCAGGTCCTAAGCCATTTAGGGCTTTACAGGTCATCACCAGTCCCTTAAATTGGGCCCAGACTTCAATTGGCAGCCAGTGTCAAGGACCAGGTCACTTCTCCATTCTGCAAATCAACCAAGGCATCGACAGGAGCGCCAGTCCTATCAACCAGAAATTCCCCCAGAGCCCTCAGGAATCCATCAGGATCCGTATGACTCTGGGGACAGGCCATTTTATGCTGTGGTGTGGTCATTTACAAGGAATAAATTACCTTTATACTTTATACGTCTTTATACCTCTGTAACCACCATAATTGCCTTTGGCTCACCTTGAGTATGTGTCTAACCATGGACAAGCCTATATAGAATGGGAATGCGCCACTGCCCTTCCCTAGAAACTAAGGGGCAGCTTCACTCCCTCCTCCCAACCTAGAGAAGTGGATTGATTTTGGGACTTTGGGCGCAGGCCAGGGGTGTTTCTCAGGGACACGGAGAGGTGTCCTCGGAGACTGCCGAAGTGTGCACCACAATCAGAGGTGAGCTTTTGGACTGCAGCCTTTCCTTACTCAATGACCTCATGTCTCTGAGCAAAAGGAGACTGAGGAAATAATGCAGAGCCCAACTAAAGCTGTTTTGATTCATTTATAAAGATGCACTCTCAGTATGGCCCATAGCACTGCTTTCTACTGAACTATCCCTCCCTAAGAATTTGCAAGAAGACTCTAAAGGATTGGACAGGAGCTGAAGCCTGCTGGAGGCAAAATGGCATGCCAGTTTAGGTCGGGGCCTAAGACACTGGTGTGCCATATTGTATTCCCAGTTCACCTCCTGTCTTATCGATGACCTTAAAGATTCATCACTCTGTTTTGCTGTTTATCCAGCTGTAAAATGAGTACAATAATAATATTTGCCTGCCCCACAGGGAAGATGCAAGAACTAATTAAAGCTGTTGAATTGTTCGGTTGACCTCTAATGAGAAAGATGGCATTTTAATATTTTTCAGCAAGGCACCCATCCCTGTAATGCCGGGCTCATAAATTGGGATGAATGCAAAGCTATACCATGGAGACTATCTGAGCTTTTATGCCCAAAGTAACTGAAATCAGAATTTGACGCATCATAATATAAAGCAGCAGTGAAAGGCCAAGCCATTCAGTTCAGAAAACCACTTGACATTTATATAATGGATTTCCCAGTGACAGCTCGCTATAGATCTTTTTCAGTGCCTGATCAACCTTCAGTCTTTTCAACCTGAACCAAATCTCAGTCACTCAGATGCTCTCCACTAACCTCGCTGGACACACGGCTCCGTTTTTCTCCAAGTTCAGCTCTGCGCAACTTTCTGCTGCCATTTTCCAGGGCGAGGAGTCACTTGAGGTGCTCCCCAGGAGCAGACACAGGGGCAAGTGGGACGTGAGGGCCTGGCCCCATTAGCTCTATCTTTCCCTCTAGCCTGCACCGTACGTTGCCTTCTCCCTTGGATCTGCCCTGTTTCCAGTACCGCCACTGTGTGGCTCAGCTTTCCTGCCTTCCTGGTGCACCGTCCAGCAATGCAGGGGCCGGGCAGGAGAGGAGACCAAGGGAGCTGTCCAACGACTGCACACCTGAGGATGGGCACTGCCTCATCATCATCATCATCAGCAGCAGCAGCAGCAGCTTTATAGCAGTCCCTCACCCAGAGTGCGTGTGCTGTGTAGCAAGCACCTCTCTTGCTACCAGTTGCCATGGCTGTCGACGCTCACAACAGGATGGATGCCCTTCACAAGATCAGAAAGGCTAAACATTACCATGCGGGTGGGTGTGACTGTGGAGAATTTGCCACGGGGATGCTGTTTGCAACAGTCTCCCTGTGGTGAGGGAAACATCTGCTCGTGCTCCTCAACCTTCACTCTAAAGCAAGAAGAGGGCGGCTGGTTAACAGTCCCTTCATTTGCCTCACCTTGAGACTTAAGTATGGAATAAACGTTGCGCAGAAGACCTGAAGTAATAAAAATGCAAGCTTAATGTGAACAACGGCAGGTAAAATGTAAGATATTTGACAGAACAAAATTGCTCATGACTCGGGGGAGTGCATAGAGTCTTTTAAGAGACATGAGCCACATTTGGCATTCCGTCAGCCCTCATGCTGAGGTTATGCATTTTATACTAGAACACCTGTATTGTACAGAAGAGGTTTATGGTGCAATCCTATGCACACTCAAATGGCAAAAGTCCCAGAACTGCCAGCGTCCCCCGTCAGCATGGCTGCCTGAGAAATGCTGGAAGTTACGGGCTTTTTCTTCTATGAGATGGATTGACTCTATTAGGCAAGCCACAGATTTGAATCTGGAAGAGCTGAGCAAGGCTGTCATGGAGAGGAAATTCTGGAGAGCTTTCATTCACAGGGTCACCTTAGTTTGGAGAGGACTTGACGGCACAGAATAATCACAAAACCATGCACAGGACTGAGCCTGGGGCCAGCGAAAAATATGCTTTGTGACCAAAGCTATGCTTGCTGATGACCATTCATCATGCTTCTTTCCACAGCACCATGGCAATGTTCTGCAATCAGGGTCCATTTAGGGAAATGTGCAACAACGCACTTGTGGCAGGTTGCAAGGCTCAGACTGCTGGCCTTCTTAACACAGAAACAGCTCTGCAAAGTCAGAGTTTGAATACAGAACACAGAAATGAGCGAGACGGAAGGGGCCTCCTGGACCATCTAGTCTGACCTCCAGCTCCAGCCGGCTCCGCTGATGACATGCCTACCATGTGCATGCCTAGTCTATCCTTGAACACATTCACTGATGGGGCTTCAACCACCTCCTGTGGGTACTTCCTGGCATCCAAATTACACTATAGACTATAGAATACACTAAACCTAAAGGGATGTGAGGAGCTCTGTTTGTCTGTCTTCTGTCTGTCTTAAAATTCCAGTCACTGAACATTTATGTGGTGGATTGAGGTGTATTAAGTTTGAGATATTGCACTGCAGTGGCAACCCCCATGGCTGTAAGTTCTGCGTGCCCTACAAATTTAAGAATTTCATAGATAAAGAGAAGCCAATAAGGATGCACAATTCAGATAGATTTTCCTAGTTTCTTAGCAATGTTTCACTTCTCTGCCCCCAATAACGGTGTTTTTGGGAGAAAGAGAATGTATTTTTAAGGTTACTCCCCACCCCCGAAAGTGACAAAAATGATTTAGTGAGATGTTGCCCTAATGACTGGTTTCCTTGACTTGTTTTAAGTTAGTTTAAATCAAGTTAAATCAACAGGATTACTATGAAGGTAAAAGGAGAAGGGGAGAATTATGAAAGCCACCTTGCAGAAAAAGCTGGATACAAGTATAATAAATAAATAAATATCCATCCAGAGTCAAGCTGTGCCAGCATTTTCCATTAGAAAAGGTTATAAACTACTTCTGCTTCATTCCTTGAAAGCCAGGTGCCACCTGGCGGAGGCAACAATGGGCTAGAGCAGGGTCCCCAACCTTTTTGGATCCATGGGTGTATTTGAGGAACCACTGTGAGCATCCTCACAAAATGAGCCCCACCGAGGCCATGGTGGCTCCCATAATGGCTGCCATGGTGGGCCATTTAGGCTGAAGTGAGTGAAAGAGGTTGGTGGATGGAGGCTATGACATAGTGAGGCCAAAAGCTGGGAGGGAGGGCAAAACAGCAAGGCAAAGAGAAGGAGGGAGAGAAAGGGCAAGGCTAGAAGGAGAGAAAGAAGGATAGCTCAACATTTCCCAAAGCTGTTTCCCAAATGTTCTGAAGGGGGAAGGTAGTGAAGAGTTTTGTGGGGATCACTGGAGGGCCTTGTAGAGACCTACAGATACGTTAGGAATGCCCTGAGCTAGTGAAAACTACGCAAAGATGAAAAGATAACATGAAATACAGAAAGAGGGTGAGTGGAATGCTTGAAGCAGAAATTATACAGAGGTGATGGAAGTTGTTTTCTCATACAATTGTAAGACTCACCACTTATCCATTTAGCCTCTGGGTCATGAATTTTGAAATCTTCACTGAACAAATCTTCCACCTTAATCTTCTTCTTTTGAGACTGGCTATTATCTTCAACTGTGAAACGTTCAGAAAGGGGAAAAATGTTATTGTTAATTTGAGATTTATCTGTTCATTTACAAAATCCGTCTAGTTATCACTCCTTGTTTTGAACTGACCAGCATTTGAGATGTGTGGTGGATTTCTTTACCAGACTAAGGACTGGTCCTATGGATTGAGGTCCTTTCTGCTATGTAACTCAAAATCAAGGAAACGGCTGTTTCCCCAGTTGCAAAGCCGCAGAGGTCTCAGCTTTCAGGTCATTGAAAGCTCCTGTTCCATTGATCTAGTGAGCAGCCAGACTTTTGGAAGAGCGCTAGGGAAGCATTGGTAGAAAAGCGCTGGTGCAATGTCCTCATCTGAACCCTATTCTCAACCCACAGAGCCTCTGTGTTCAACTGGGGACTAGGGGAAGCATTACAAACTTGTGTTGTCTTCTTTTAATGGCGGCTCCTACACCAATAAAGCCCTTAATGGCTTGGGGCCTGGTTACCTGAAGGAGCGCTTACATCCATATATGCCCGCCCGCCCCCTGAGATCTGTGGGAGAGGCCCTTCTCTGAGAACCCTCTGTGAAGGAAATTAGGAGGTTAGGTACTCGGAGGAGGGCTTTCTCTGCGGTGGCGCCCCACCTATGGAATGCGCTCCCCAGAGAGGTCCGCCTGGCGCCGTTGTTATTTGTTTTTCGGCGCCAGGCCAAGACCTTTTTATTTAAACAATATTTTAACGACTTTTAATATTATCTATAGGTTTTAATTTGCAGCCAGGGTGAATCTGGATTTTATGTGCACTATTTGTATGGTTATTTATGTATTGTATGGAAGCCGTCCCGAGGCTCATGCAAATAGGACAGCATACAAACCTTCTAAATAAATAAATAAATAAACAAACAAACAAACAAACAAATAAATGTATTTCTGACAATCAGGACTGGGCACTTTTTTGCACAAAAGGTGCTTGCCGAAGTTGGTACCCACAGATGCACCTTTGGAAACAGCAATTGTGGTTCACTCAGGAGCAGGGTGGAAGGCTGCGACCAGGTGGACAGCGTGCTTGCGACCTGGGTCTGCTGTCCAGGTGTCAAGCACTGATGGACAACAGATCTCCTGATCCTCTGGCTGAAATCAGAAATGGATGGGGCAGTCCTTCAAACAAACGAGGAACCCCTGGAAGCCCTTCAATTAAAGAATGGCTCTCTGTTAAAGAGTAACAAAGGGGCAACTGGCCACCCTGGTTCATAGGCTATTCTGTCTACTGGTAGATTTCTGGATGATTTGCAGTGGAGGTCCCTGACTCCTGGCAAATATGAACGGGAAAAGGGTTCTTGCTCTCTCCCAGTTAGGCCACGGACATGGAGACGGCTCTGGGGCAAACTGGAAGTGGATGTGTAGGTGAAAGGGGCATGAACTGCATTCTGGTTCTGAAAATAACATTCTTTTTAAATGGTTTTATTAAAGAAACTTCATAGTTTACACAATATAAAACAATATGAATAATAAAATTAATAATGCTAATCATAACTAAACCATACAAAAATAACAGTGCTACCTTCGGCCAGGAGCAACAGATACATGTTCCTTAGAGCAAAATCATTTATTCTCTCAGGTTGCTGCACACCTAGGTCCCCTTCCAGAACTGCACTGAATCTTCTGATGGCTCACACCCCTTTCTCTTTATTAAAACATATTCAACAAATGGTCTCCAAATACCTTCAAAGTTATTTTTACTTATCAAGCCTTTTTTTCAACTTAATATGGCATGTTAATTTATTAATAGCTATGTCATAGTTCTTTATACAAACTGTTTACTTGATAGCCACCTTTTACTTTTCAGTTCCTACCTATTATTAATCTTACAGCTGTTGCTAAATTCATCATCAGTTCTTTAGTATTCTGTCCCACTTTTTCGCTAAATAGTGACAGTAACACTAATTCAGGGTTTATTTCAATATTTAGATTCAATATTTTACTAATTTCTTTGAAAACCATTTTCCAAAACATGTATTTTTACTCCCACCATATATGGAAATAGATACCACTTCCCAGTTACATCTCCAGAATACATTGGAATATTTATTATTCATGTAATTCTATTTTACTGGAGTTAAGTTCCATTTCTAAACTAATTTGTAAAAGAAATCTTTACTTCTTATTGACATTCATTTTAAAATTCTTTTATCTCATACATTCTTCCATTTTTCATTGATAATATTTCTTCTTAAATTGATTTCCCAAGACTCTTTAAGAGGATCGTATCGGTCCTCCCCTTCTACTAATATGTTACAAATTGTACTTGTCATTCCTCACATCCACATATTATCTTGTTTTTCTTTTGAAAACAAAATTCTAAGTAGGTAAAATACTCAGAGGCATCCTGTTCCCAGAATATCACACATCCCCCTCCCACAGGAACTTATTTTCTGATTAAAATGTATTAACTTCAGGAATAGTAATTATCATTTTTATGTGAACAGCATGGTCTATATATATTTCACACAATTTTAAAGAAACGCATGCTAGCTCTGCCTTGAAAGAAAAATTGCATGATGTTCACGTTTAAAGAAATATGGGAAATAATGAAGAAAGAAGTATGTTTAGAGAAGTATGGGAAAGAACCAATTAATACTTTGATTATCAAGCCCCGATTACGTGGCCAGAATCCTGAAGGGCCGGAAATTTTCTTGGCATCTTTCAGGGGGAAAGATGACACAATTTACATTCACTGATTTCCCTGAGGCTTGGTTGCCTCTTCTCGACAGCCTCTTATGGTCTTCCTCCAGCATTTGTAACACATGTTTTAGGCAACAGGCCAAAGATTTCATGGCATATCTGAAATCAACAGCTGGAAAGCAAAGGAGTTCTAGACATTGCTTCCCTTCCTCAAGGACAGCAGCTTTCAGGTCCAAATAATGAGGGCAGAACAGAAATCAGGGCAGGAATGCAAAACAAGATACTGTGCTGGGAGCAGCTAGGAGCTTTACCAGAGGCACAAGATTTCCGGCACTGCCCATCATCAGCAGGGCAGTGTCCAGGACAGGCCTGTCAGGAATTCGGTCAAGGGCCCACCAACAAGAGTCCTCAGGACTTTCCTCTCCTCTCCACCCTTGCAACCTGCTTGCTCAGCTGCTCCCTGTCTCTCTGCCTGCCAATCAAGCAAGTGGTACCCAGGATGAGAATGAGGATGCGGAGCAAGAACACCATGGGAAGGTGGATTCACTCAGGGAGAGGATAGCTGGATGTGCCTTGCCTGAGGGCCCACAAAAAGCTTGCACTGTGCTGGGGACCCATTAATCTGGGTCACACAGTAGCCCTTTTTCATGAGCAGAATCCCTGCAGTCAGGATTCTGCCTAAACTACACGTCCCTGCGGGTGGTTCAGGCCTCCCACACAGCAGCAGTATCACCTCCTTCTGTGCGCAGGACTTGCTTGACAGACCCTCACCCACTGCACTGGGACCGTCTAACTGTTACCCCTGCCGGGGCATGTGACTACTTTGGACCGACAGAAAAATCAACGAGTAGGTTCTCGATCAAACGAAGCCAGAGCTTTCCTTAGAGGCAAACACAACAGAGCTGAGGCTTTGGGCATTTCATGAGAAGGGAAAACTCACTGGAGAAGACCAGCATGCTAGGGAAAGTCAAAGACAGAAGAAGAGGAAGACCAAATAGGAGAGGGATTCACTCCATAAAAGAAGCCATGCCTGGAATTTACAAGAGCTGCACACAGCAGTCATGAATTGGATATTTTGGAAAGCTTCCATTTATAGGGTTCCCATAAATCAGAGATGACGTGATGGCAAATAGCAGCAACAGATAAGAGCATCTCATGGGCAAAGCATTTTTACCTACCCAGGGCAACTTTCCAAGGACATCCTTGCTCTGGTTTCATTTCTGGTCCAGGAAACCCTGATTTTTGCTCCTTGTTGGTAAAGGAGGTGCCATTTTTAATTGTTATTATATATGTCGCTTTATATGTCTTTTCATTCCTTTCCTTTCCTTGCTCTCCTCTCTCCCCACACACCTAATTTTGTTCTTTCTATGTTTATTGCCTCAAGGAAGGAAGGAAGGAAGGAAGGATGGACAGACGGAAGGAAAGTGGCAGCACTATCCAAAGGTTTGGACATTAACAGCTCTGGAGCTTTGTCCAATTTCTGAAGTCCTGTATTATACAGAATGCCTGCTCTTCCAACTCTAATGGTATTTTCTTAAAAGTAAGCTTCATTGAATCCAATCAGGCAACATCCAAGACAATATGTTTAATTTGTTTATCTCTAGCATCAAAGATGCCTTTCAGCATTAACTATCTTTCCCACTGTTTAGTGTTAACTTGTTATGCAGGCTAAACACATCCCTGTTGAGAGATGCCATAAACAGTCTCCACTGAGCCAATTAATGGAGGAGAAAATGGCTTTTTACTTCGCTGGTCCCAAGGTACTTCAGCCACTTAAGATTCAGTCACAAAGTGAGCTTTATTTCATTAATAGGCCCACAAGCTTCCACTGGAACTCCATTGTAATGGTTTAGTCCTAACACTCATTGTGTCAAGGCACACGAGCTTGAGCGATGGACACAGGCCCAGCCCGTGGAAGCAGGGTGGCGCTACGTCGAGGGCATTGTGGCATCCAAACCCAACAACTCCAGGTCAACATCTTGCAATCAGGGTGCAGCTCGGTTATTTCCCGGGTGGGAAACTTGTGGCCTTCCGGCTGTTTTGACCAACGACTCCCACCTGACCTAGCCAGGATAGGAAACGGCAAAGGACCATACAAGCTGTAGGCTAAAGCATTTGGCAGCTGCACAGCCATGGTGGGTGGGACCAAATGCAAAAGCAGCGGGCCCAAGCCCCAGTCTAGTTTAAAGCTCTCACTGTGAGTAACTAAGCCTTAGGAGAGGCATTTCTTCCTTATACAATGGGGGAAATAGCACAGGAGCTGGAAAAACACCCCATGATCAGGGGTCAGGGGAAACAGTGCCCCCCCCCCCCGAGAACTGAAGGAACCAGGTTGGGGCTGCAGGATTTGGACCCTGGCCCCAAAGTTCTGTACCCCTGGGCACTGACCAGTTGGGAAGGGCAGGTGAGCCACCTCATTTGAGTTGTGACCCATCTATTTTTCATCCAAATGGAGGATGTGAAGGATTCCATATTTGGTTATACAAAGCGGCCTCTTCTCCTATAAGAGCAAGCATCCCCATGCATGTTCAGTATCACATTACAAGCTGAGCTGCACTACCCTCCAGATTAGGGGAGCTTAAAAGAAGTGGAGAGAGATTTTCTCCCTTTGATTGATCTATCAGTGGAGCTCAGTTTCACTGGGCTTCTGCCTCTTTAAAATGCATTTCCAAAGACATTGAAATTACAACACCAAGAGCAACTAAAGCGAAAGGTTATATAAATACCTGGTGTCAGCAAGATAACTGAAGTGACAATCAAGGAGCAGATAACCAGAATAACAAGTAATGCAATTGCGATTCCTTTCCAGTTCCTTTGCGGAGGGTTGCTCCCCACCAGCTCCTAGAAGCAGCAGAAGGAAAAGGGACATTAAGCAGAGCTGAGCAATCAACACAAATATATTCCATTAGCAGGAGTTGCGACACTTATGACTCGACTCCGCAGTCTCATGCGATGCAGATTCTTCTTGACTTAATAGAGACAGATATGCCTAAGTCAGAGGTGAGTGGAAGGAAGGTTGCGATCTGCTGGTACCTCTCCAGGTGACTTGTGGGAGATGGGCAGAGGTTTCAGACTCACAAGGGTTAAACACTGGCAACAATAACCTACCTTTCCCCACTGAACTAGACTGCTGAAATGAGGAAGGCTTAGGGTAAGCAAGAGTTGGGGCCAGTTCAAAAAGTTTTGTTGTCCATATTGGAAAACAGAATGGCACCCCACCCATCCCACATACAAAAGCTCATTAGACTGGCAGGTGAATTTGTCCTGAAGTTGGGACAACGTCGTCCACTGCACCTGAAGGCAGCATGGTGCCAAGCAGGTATGTTGCTGCCTCCTCTTAGCATCTAGTACCTAAAACAGCTACTTTACTCAGCCTAATGGCAGTGCTGGCTCCCTCCAGTCAACCTTTGCCAAAGCCAAGCCCAGCTCCAGTACTACAGACAAATCCCCCTACTCCGAATGTGCTCAGCATCACAAGTTCATTCCAAGTGTATGTCTACTGCCTAGCTGGTGGCTCCTGGCTTTCTTATAACATTCAGGCCAAGTAAATCTGTGAGGTCTGCTCAGCCTCACGTTCCCAGGATAACAAGAGTGCGTGACTCAAACTGTATCGCGATGCCAGGAGATTTTGTGATGGTGGAACTACTGCTGTTTTAAGGCTGCCATGGAAGGGCTGATCTTGAGGTCCGCCTTCCTGCCCTTGACAGCTCAGACGTCATGAAGAGGGTGAGCTGGCAGAGGTACCTAAGGAAGCAGCTGAAGATGAAGGAAGGAGGAGGAGGAGGAGGACAGGTCCATGGAAATAGAAGGGAGAAAAAGGGCCCACGAGGAAGAGGAAGCTGAGAAGGAGAGAGGAAGAGAAAAAGGCAGAATGGCCAGGAGAGGCGAGATGTCGCCCAAGCACTGGCTCAAAACAGTACACTGACTCAGCCAGGCAGGCCGTCCCAGGCAGTGCTCGCTCTGTATATCTTCCCCTTGCAGAGGAATGTTTCCCTGCAGCCAGTTCCCTTCTCCACACACCTTGCGACTTGCAGGAATGGGGAGTATGTGCTATGTTTCTGCTTTATCTCGATCCACCTTGATCTATATGGCATTTAGCATCATGCCAGGCCAGACAGTACTTTGGATAAACTGACAGCAGTTCTTTCCTACAGAGCAGAACCAAGATTGGGTTTTGCCTGAGGTGAAGTTCAAGGTGATGCCTTCAATTCCAAGTATGAAAGCCAATCGGAGTGGTAGCGGAACCTTACTTTTGGAGCAGCAACAGGGTCACCAGAGGGGAGCAGATTAGTTCTGTCCTCCTAGATCTCACTGCCAGTTGCCATCTCCAAACTACCACCCAAGGTAAGGAAAGAACTGCTTAAAGGGGATGGAAGAAGGATCATGGATGGAAATAAAACAATATTTATTTGTCCACGGGAGACTAATTGCTCCAGAATATCACTCACTCAGTAGCAACAGATAAACTTTTCCAGAGAAGAGTCCACTATGAAAGGGAATTGCTATTTTCCCATCGCTCTTTACACACAGTAGCCATACCAAGCAATACCATATCATGCATTAGAGGGGGTGATGCTAAAGAATGCCAGAGAGTCACATAGACATCTTTGCCGCCTGGTTAAAACTTTTCGCAAATATAGCATAAACTTGGAAAAGTCTGAATTTTCGATTCTTATATAAAATCACATGCACAGTGACTTACATGCTGATTGCACATTTTTAGGATTTGCGGCCGCATGTCCCCTCTTTTCTGAATAGTAACTAGATTACCTACAGGCAGCACAATGAAGCAGTCAGAATATGAATAGATACCTGGGCAAAGGATTTTTAAGGAAGTGCAAAACAGGCAATAAATCTCTCATATACAAGCAGCCACACTCAACCAACCCAGCTGTTCTATGGAAGCTCTTCTGATTTGTAGCTCTGAAAGAATTGGTAGGAAAGAAATAATTTTTCACCCTGTCCAAAAAAAGGGGCATGTTCAGCCTCAAGACCTCAGTTCAGCTGTCCCTAACTTGGTCTGCTAGTATAGGGATGGTTTATAAAAGCTTTAAATAAATAAATAAATCCCCTCCTGTTGAGTTGTGCTACAATTCCTAGAACCCCCCAGCCAGGGGGGAAAGCTGCCATAAGCGACCCCATGAAGCAGTGTTGAGAAAGGAGGGGATGCCAACTAGAGGACAGGCCTAGAGAAGGTCACTTCCAAACAGGCCCTTCGGAAGGGACTGGGCCCAGATGCACTCAAGGGGAGAATTTCCAGAAGCAGTCGTTTAGCCTGGGGTCAACAAATGGCTCTGTGCATGCGCAAGGATTCATTCTGCAAGGGTTGCGTTTGTTGAGTATCCTTTGTGAATAAAGAGCTTTTATTCTGCCTGGTGTCTTGGATGTGTGAGGGGAGGAAAGCTTGGCTTGTGGCAGCTTGGATGAAGTCAGGCCTGCATCGTTCCCTGGCCGTGGCCAGGCTGACTTGGGCCATCCTTCCTGGTAACACCACTTCAGTTTTGAGGACAGCAGTTTTGGGCCTTCTGAAAAAGCCCTTTTGCCTTCTGCTACCTGGACAACCCACTGCACCTTGATTCCACTTCTACTGTGCTCCTAGCTATCCTGTCTATCTTCTACTGTGTATCCTCTTTCACAGCCTGGGATGTGAAAAACATTTTGAAAAAGCCAGTGATTTTCTGCGAGGTGAAGAAAAGGAGGAGGCAGAAAATTTGAGCAAGTTGGAAAAAAGGACGCCTAAATGCAACAGGATTGGGGGAAATACTCAGCAACATACACTTATATAAGTGCTTTTTGTGCATTTAGGCCTACAGAGTTTTGTGAAGCAGGAAGGATTGCCTCAACCATTCAGAGACAAAGAGCAATTGTTATCTCCATCTCTCAGCAAAGGGCATGGAGATTTAGTGATTTCCCCAATGTCAAGTCAATGTTAACAGAAGAGCCAGCAAAACAATCCAGGTCATGTTATCTCAGTTCACAGCCAACCCATCCTTCCACATCAAAAACCCAGTAGGACGGGAAAAGGAGGAGTGGGAGCTGGAGAGCAAGCATGAGCCAACACGACCAGCCTGCCAAAGGCTAACAGAATTGCTCAAACAAAACCCTAAACGAAATCCATGCCTGCTTTTGTTTTTCTTTAAAACCACCAGAAAAGCTAAGAGGAAGAATGACAGAAGCCATTAGCTGCAGGACTTCCACCAGCCAGGGACAAAGCAGCCTCTAACAACAGGCCTTGCGCTATTTGCCTTTCTATTGTTGTCCCATCAAATGCCCCCTCTTTGGGGGAGCTGTCCTCTGATCATGATATGGCTCAGCTACCTGGCCGGTTGCGGGTATGGAGACGTCAGGGGAAAGGTGACTTTCAGAGCAAACTGAAGAAAAATATGCCAGTGAGATCTGGACAAGATTCGTCAGACGTGTCCCTGGTTGGCAAGATAACAAAGCCAAGTCTCATTTATTTTAGCCGTGTCATGCGACTGAGCTCATTAGAAAAAGATATAATGCTTGGAATGCTCAGTGGGAAGAAAAGAACAGGTCACCAAGGAACAAGGTGGTTAGATTTCATCGAAGAAGCCAGAGCATCATTCTGCTGAAAGAGGTGGCACTGGATTGAAAAGTGTGACTAGATTTTGCCTATAGGATCTCAGTGGCCACAACTGAGGAGCAGGTACTCCGGATCCAGAAGGATCTGGACAGACTGTGGGAGTGGGCAGGAGACAACAGGATGGTGTTCAATACGGATCAGTGCAAGGTCTTGCACTTGGGGCATAGGAATGGGTGTCATAAGCACAGGTTAGGGGACAAGTGGCTGGAGAGCAGCACTTGTGAAAGGGACCTCAGGGTGCGGGTTGACTGCAGGCTAAACATGAGTCAGCAGTGTGATGCGGCCACCAAGAGGGCAAATGCCACCCTTGATTGCATAGCCAGAAGCAAGGCTCCTAGATCGAGAGAGGTATTACTACCACTCTATATGACTCTGGTGCACCCACAACTGGAGTATTATGTTCAGTTTTGGGCCCCTCATTACAGGAAGGATATAGAGGTAGAGTTAGAGTCAGTGCAGCCTAGGGCCGTATTTGTAAGCCGCCCTGAGGCTTCGGCGAATGGGGCGGCATAGAAATTTTCTAAATAAATAAATAAGGATGGTGGCTGGATTGCAGGGAAAGCCGTATGAGTGAGAATGAGGGAACTGGGTCTTTTCAGCCTGGAGAAGAGGAGACTCAGAGGGGATCTGTTGGCAACATACAGATATGAGAGGGGGTGTCACATGGAGGTGGGTAGAGACCTGTTCTCCCTTGCAAAGGAAGGCAGGATGTGCTCCGGTGGAGCCAAGGAACCAAGGTTCAATTTGGATGTCAGGAAGTACTTCCTGACAGTTAGGACCCCAAGAGTATGGAATGGCCTTTCACGGGAGGAGGTTGAAGCCCCATCGCTGAGGGTGTTCAAGGGCAGGCTAAACATGCACATGGTAGGCATGTTATGAGCAGAGCTGGCTGGAGCCAGGGATCAGACTGGATGGCCCAGGAGGCCCCTTCTGACTCGCTCAGTTTCTATGTTTCTATGTTTATAGTTGGTCATGACTGAACAGCTGAACAACAACAACTCTAGTTTTTTCCAGGCTAAAACACTCCGGATGCATTGGACTGACCTAATTATGGGAGTCCATTATTCCAATTATGGGAATCCAACACATCTTGAGAACTTCAAGATGGGAAGACTGTACGATACAATAAGTTGGGGCAAGTGAATTTCATTTCTTTCTTGTCTTTTTAAAAGCATCTTTTATCTATTTGGTTTTCCAGGATTGCAGGCAATCTAAGGCATTATCCTTGGAGCAAAACAAAAACAAACCATCACTAAAAAAATCCACATGGCTGTGAGACTGCCTCCCTCAAGGTGATAAAAATATAACAGTTTCTTAAATAATGACAACATGCTACCCTTCATCAATATACCAACATTGGCAGCCTGAGCTATCCACCTCGCCCTGCTCACTGGTTGTGTTATTGGCATTGATAAGAATAAGGCCCAGGGCAGCATATTATATGCTTGTGCAGAATTTCTGGGGCACATTATTACAAGACAATGAAAGACCTTCTGGACGCAGGGATTTTCATTTGAGGTGGTGAAACAATGAACAGGAAGCCTACCTGAGCCCAAGCCTGTAAGTGGGAAGACAACGCCATTTGATTGTGGAAGCTAGAGACCTGATCTCTGTCTGCCATGCTCTTTCTGAAGGACAAAGTACTCATGATGCTAAATGCGTCACTTGCAGTTACATTTACAAATGGTCTGCAGCAAGCTGCGCTCACCCATCAGGATTACAACCATGAAATCACCTCCCAAACCTGCTATTTTCCCCAAAGCAGAAGTCTTATTGCTATTAATAAGCGTATCATTCTCAAGATTAATAACATCTGGGAAGGGATTTTCAGCAGCACCATGGTGAGGAAAGGGTTAAAATCCCCCACCGGCACGCTGCTTTTTGGATTTTGATCCCCGCACACCTGCTGTATAACACTGAAAAAAGCATGTACAGACCTGCAAGTGACAATGTCTACCTTGAGTTAAGAATTTATTTGGATCTTTCATAGTGGCCTAGATGGCAGCAATTGTTGTTAGAGTATCTGACACTAAAATTCCTCAATTAAAAGCAGTCAGTCTTGACAGATGTTCATCTCTTTTAAAAAAAGAGAAAAATAGAGTCAATAAAATAATCTTATTAAAAATGTACATTTGCATATAAATCCAGCAAGTCATGCTGTTTTTCATAAGTAACATCTATGAAATCCAGATCTATGCTTGGTAATGTATTTGTTAAACAAAGTCTAGGGGGAAAGATGATAATCAAGCCCTGCTAAGAAATAGTGGGTCAAGCTGCTTTGAACAGCATAGTTCAAATTATTTTCCTATCAGCCCTTTGCAAATGCTGAAACGATACACTATAATTCTCTTTTTATGTTCCATGGGCCATTTGCTATGGGTAGAGAGGGTAACAACAAATTATAAAAAGAACAGTGCATATATTTTGGGCACACCAAGTCAGCATGTACTTATTTCTGTTTCCTGTAGGAAGAGATTAGAAGGCCAGAAAATAGCACTTAAAACAATTTCCAAGACTCAAGACTCCTTTAGAAGATTGATGCCCTCCATCTCAATTTCATGATTACCACTGATTAATTCATTAAACTGTGCCCTCATCCGCTTTCCATCTTCTTCAGAATCGTTGCACCCCTTCCGCATTAGGATTCATTCCTCTCGGTGCAACAAATCCAGCCATAATTTAATTCCAGCTTTTCGTTAAACACTCAGGGAGGCAATCTGGAACTGCTGCAGAATGACAGAGCGGGAACGGTTTCTTTGAGTGCCCCAAATAAAAATCTCCCAGCAGTTCCAGCATTCCCTTTGCTCTGACCTGGAAGCTTTCTGTGTTTGTGGACATCTGAATGTGTGATGGGATACTGCATGTAATGCAGCCCCAGTGCATCCGGCAGTGGCACATGGAAACTGACCTATATACCTCCTTGGACGTCTCGCTGAGCATTTGCCCCAGGCTGCAGGGAACGGAGCGGGAACGTGATGCGCTCTGCAGACCAAACCGGGAGGCCTGTCCTTTGGGGTCTCTTCCTTCAGAGGTGCCCTTTGCAGGCCTTCGCCATGCAAGGGGAGGTGCCGGGCTCCTTATTGTTTCTGGTCTCTTGTGCTTGTGTTTTCATGCATTCCATAGGCTCAAAGAACCACAGCAGAGTTGGAAGGGTCCTACAAGGCTATGGAGTCCAACCCCCTGCTCAGGGCAGGACTCCAATGCAGGACTGGGTTTTATTCCTGTTTTAACTGAGCTTTCGTATTCGTTGTAAGCTACTCTGAGTGGCCTTTTTGTTGGCAGAAATGAATGTATCAAATAAATTGAAAAAAAATTAAAATAAGGCAAAATAGCAAAACTGAGATAGATCGTTGTTCGTCATTTCTAATGGACCTTGATCAATCTTATTTCATTTTCTTCTGACAACCAGTCCTGGAGCTGATTCCCAAGGCTATGCTTAAGGTAACCATGTGTCCTATTTTAAAGAAGACAGTCCTCCGTTTGAAGAGTTGTCAGAGGACACCCCACTATTTGACCAGCTGCCTAGTCTATGCCTTGTGTAAAGAAAAAGAGCCTTAAGAAGAGAGAGGAGGGCCTTCAGAGTTGTCCAGTAACACGTAATGTGTATGCAGTTAATATATCCTCCATGGTAATATGTATTTCTATAAAAATACCAGTTATTACTTCCAACTGGGATCTAGCCTACATATCTGCATGTGCAAATGTCATACGAAGTAATTTTCTCTCTACTTTGCTGACCTATTTCCCCCTTTCAGTCAATATATACGTTGTCATTCCACTTTCATATTCCTTAAAATCTGCAGGAAAAAAGTATCAAATTGGGTATCCTGCATCCAGACTGAGTCACAGATCCAGTACCATCCACTGGTCCTCCAAATCAGTCCTGAAAGTGAACACATGTTTGTACTATGAGGAACAAGAAAACCTGTGCATAGCTGGGGTCATGCTGTGAAAGAAGTAGTCATAGGTGTCCGGCTTTAACATCATTCAAAGTTTCTTCTGACTATGTGGGTGCCTTCACTTGGAATCCTAGCTTGTCCTGAGTAACACAGTTCTGCCTTAAAATTAATTTTCCAAAAATTAATAAATTATAAATGTGTAAGATGCCTGGGCTATGCAAGATACTTTCCTTTTGGCTCTGGGAATCATCTGAATCTTGGGTTTCTAGTCCTCAAGATTATGAGAGAAATTTTTATTTTAAAATGCTGCAATAGACTCAGGAATGGAAAGAAGGGAGGGAGGGAGGGAGGGAGGGAGGGAAGGAAGGAAGGAAGGAAGGAGGGAAGGAAGGAAGGATCCCATCACTGTGGTATTTTTGTCTTACAACTTTTCCATTGTTAAAATCAGTATCACTCCATCTTAACCTCTAACATAGTGTACCAGAGGCAGAAGAGTCTTTTACATGGCACAAGTGATTCTGTCCAGACCTTACCAAGTATTCTATAGTAGTTCACCTAAGCAGGACAGGTGATCAGAATTTAAGGTAAGGACCTGCCAACCCTAAGTGCCTTGAAGAAAACTCTTCATGTGAATACAAATTCATTACAACTTCCAATGCTGCTGTCAACTTCGGCTGTCCGTTGGCTGCCACTTCTCAAATCTCACTCGGAAATCACTTGCCATATTTCTAAACTATGCAGCAAATACTTAATAATTACTAATTCAGTACTAATTCAAAATACCTGGCTTACAAAACATAATTCCAGCATGGCTAAGTGCTCCAGGCACCAAACTGCTTCAAGAACTGTATGGAATCTGCCTGGGATGATGCTGGATAGCTCAATGCAAACATCAACCCAGTGCGTAGCTGCTGTGAAAAGGCCAAATTCCATGCTAGGGACCGTTAGGAAAGCGATCGAAAATAAGATTGCCGATACCATAATGCCATTATTATTATTATTATTATTATTATTATTACAACAACATTTCTATGCCGCCCCTTGCCAAAGCCTCGGGGCGGCTTACAACACAGATCTATGGTGTGGCCAGCCTTGCAGTTGTGTGTGTCTACCATTCTGATTGCCACATCTCAAAAAGGACATTGTAGAACCAGAGGAAGTGCTTAAAGGGCAACAAAGATGAGAAAAAGGCTGCACAACCCTCTATAAAGGTAGGTGACCGTGCATGCGGCTCGAGTTGAGAAAGGGAGGTTAGCAAGGGTGGAACATTACAGAGGTGCATTACATTTGTCATGGCGTGAAGAAAGCGAACAGCAGCATTTCCCCCCTCTCAGTAATAGGTCACCAGTGAACCTGAGTGGCAGGCGATACAGGGCAGACAAAAGCAGCGACTTCTTCATGCTGCACTGAGCTCAGCCAGGGAATTCAGCATCACAGGCAGTGATGGAGCTAAGCAGTTCTACACCCTGGACTTGATGCTTTTGTGGAGCTCTGTGTGCCAAACCAGTTCTGAAGCATGCAATTAACATGTCTCTTTCCCCATCGCATTCCTGCTATGCTAGAACAAAACAAAAGAGTTTTCGGCCAACCCTGATGAAGGAAAGAAAAGTCTGGGCACGTGCGGTGTTGTATTTTAAACTCACTTAAATCACAGCGCCAAGAGGACTACAAGAACCATAATGAGCTTGCCAGCCCAGATGTGGAGCTGTCTGCCACCATCCCGCCACACGCTGCTCCCTGGGAGCTCATCTGGGGGAGGGCAGGGTTGTGGGCCGCTGGATGTCAGCCCTGCAGTCCAGGCTTAGCTGCCTATGAATTTCAGGATGCTACGACAGCTTCAAAGGAGAAGCTGATATATTCATGGCCAAGAAGGCTATCACTGGCTGGCCATCCCTGTGGTTATCTGTTGCCTCCAGTATGGAAGGCTGTATGCTTCCAGATATCAATCGCTCGGGAACGCCACGGGGAGGTGTGCTTGCATCCATGTCTTCTTTACAGGCAACTGGTCGATTGGTGCATGAAAAGATCACGAAACTAGACAGACCTTTGGCCCTGGTGGATGTTTGAGATGTTCCCTGTGTTTGCCCACAGCTGCTTCTTGGTCACATGTTTGCCTCCCCATCAACCTGGACAGGCTTCGGCATGGGAGGGGGAGCATGGGTGCTTGAACACTTAACTATGTGGGACAGCCACTGCCCTTTATTGACTCAATGCAATTACACAAAGCTCAAAGAAAAAGAAGGAGGAGGAAAACCGGGCTCAGGAAAGCAATCTTCAGCTTCTAATCCTAAAGAAGCCACTTTGCTTTTAATATTGATGATGCCAAATGGCTATTAATCCTTGAAAGAAAGAGAAAACAAATTGCTGGGAAGAAAAGTTTCTGCTCTGAACCATGCATGCATGATGAGCAGAGGCAGTTCTCCGATAGTACCAGCCTCTTGCTTGGTGTAATGACAAGGAATTAAAGCAAAGCCTAAATGCCCTTTGGAAATTAATCAAAACGCCTTTAAATCTGGCTTCCACGTAGCACGATTCATTTTGCCCTGCTTACATAATTGCTTCAGAGCTTGACATGTGCGCCAAGCAGTGTGGGCCTGAAGGAGGGCCGTCACACCTGCACCCGTAAGAGCCTCCTGCAAAAGACCGCACTGCCCACCTGCTCAGCTCCAGCTGCCTTCACTCTCCGCTTCTAATGCCTGCAGTTCTGTATTACAGGGCCTGTGATCTGCATTCAATGTGGCACAGTTTCCTGAACGGAAAAGGATGAACCCGCATGGCATGGATGGAGCCTGGAAATCTTCCAGAGCAAGAGGCTGTCAGCAAAATCATTACTGGCATGTTTATCTCCAACCTGCCAAAAATCTGCCACCGAGATGGCCACAGTACATCTCTCTAGCCAATTTGAGACAAATGCTTTCCAATCACAGCTTCCATTTGCCCTTTAACTTGTATTTATGAGATAAATAAAGGGGGGGATACAACTGGCACTCAACACTAATATCCCTCATCCATTTGTTTGAAAACTATTTATCTTCATACATGTATCTCATTTCTGGAAATGATGGTGTTGAAGTTGCTGGTCAATAAGGCCAGGCGGCCACAATTCTCAATGATCCTCCAAGTCTTCAAATCTTAAAGCAGCTTAGGGGAAACATGTGTGCTCATCGAAAGCAAGAGTTTGGGAGAAAGCTCATGCCACTACAGTGCTACCAGCCTGATCCCTGCAAATTCAATTATTCATTCATTTTGTACACCCAAGTGCCCATGCACACTTATCTCTATCTTTGCAACTACCAGATTTTCAAAGCAGTTCAAGAGAGAGCTGAAGCCCCAGGCCCCTGCCTCTTCTGCCCCCCCCCCCCAACCTATCCCCTTTTGCTCTCTCGGAGGGCCAGCAGCAACCTGGAGGGGGCAGCCGGTGCGGTTCTTCCCATGCTAACTTCCCATGCTTCCATCCCCAAGTGAGGAGCAAAGGGGCCTGTTGGAACTTGCTTGGTGGCCGACTGAGGAGGACTTGATTGGGCAAGGAGGGGGAGGGAGGAGAGGCCCCCAGACTCTACCGGAGTCTGTCGCACAGCACCCCCCTTGACTAGGGGGGAAGAGGGCACACCCTCCTCCAGGGCTGTGGAGAGTCCCCAAGAGAATTTGGGGGTGTTCCTGGAACCGAAACGGCTCCGTTTCCAACAACTGTGAAGCTCCCTTATCTAGTAAACTCCATGCTCATGCTGGAAATCCACTACCACAGTGTCCCTGAGAGGTGTTTGTCCAGCCCCTGAACATTAAATGATGGAGTGTCCACTGCCTCCCGAGGCAGGCTGTTCCACTGTCCAACACCCCAGGCTTTCAAAACTCTGTTCGAAAGGGTTAGTCAAAATCCCTTCTCTTGTAATTTGAAGGTCTTGGTCCCCGCCCTCCTCTCTGGAGCAACAACACACAAATGTGCACCATCCTCCATGTGACATCCCTTCACATATCTAAAGACACTGCTGCTGAGCCCTCTCTTCTGGGGGCTGAAGTTGCCCAGCTCCTTCAGCCTAACCTTAGGCTCCACACCATCAGATACGCAGATATTCTGTGTTGTTGATTATGGTGCCAGGAGCTCCTTGTAGTTACAGCATAAGGATCAGGCTGCCCATGTTAATTACAGGTGTGTGCATGTGTGTCTGTGCGTTCGTGTGAGAGGGAGATTATGGATGGACGGACGGAGAGAAACAGATAGAGATATCAAAGCCAGTTAAAGCGTCCAAGAAAAATCCCCAAAACTTAAGGGTCTACATACATATTCTACACATGGCATTGCTTTGGGTGTGGAAAAACTCAGCTGCACCACTAGATTTCCTTCTCACAAACCATTACAAAGAATTCCCTTAGCATTCACCACATGTCTTACATTTTGCCCAGCAAGTCATAATAACTACAGGTGATACTGCAAAAAATAAGAAAAAGGAAGATCGAAAGTGACCCCATAACAAATCCAAGTGACGTCCTTATATAAACCTTAATTCAGAAAGCAGCACTCCGCTGCTTCAACTTAACTAACAGCTTGGTTCTTGTCTCCAGCATGCTGCGGTTGTAGGTCACACAGTTCAGGGCCAGACCTGCTGTCAAACTCTAAAGGGACCCCAGACCCTTTGCTCTGGCTCAGAATGGCCCACCTGAGCCAACCTGAGGCATTGGACCTTCCTGAGAGATGCAGCTGCACCTGCGTCTCAGCACCCCCTGCCAGTTTGGCATGTTCTCAGGTGACGCCCCTTCCAGTGCCAGCTCCAGGCTTCTGTGGGCCCTTGGGACTGCCCTCCTTCCTCCCGCCAGCTGCTATTTCCACCTTGCTTGCTTGCTGAAGAGCCAAAAGGAAAGCAGGTGCAATTGCAGCTGCCCACCTTCCAATTTGCCTGCAAAATGAGTGGACAGCATCTTGGCCACCCTTGGAATGGAGGGCAGGGGACCATTTTTCTGTTCTTGGGGTTGTGGGGCTGAGAGATCTCTGCTTTAGACTGCGTCCCGGTGGGCAAGGGCAGATCCCAAAGTGGGCATATCATCCCTTTCCTGTACCTTTCCTTTTGCCTCCTCAGACTGCTGGGGGAAAGCAAGAGACTGTTTCTATGATATGAGATAATCTGGTAAATAATCTGAAATTGTGCTGTCTTAAAAGCAGCAAGTTGCCCTTTGTTGCTGTAAAGCAGCGATGTTGAACCTCTTTCTGTCCAAGTACTGATTTCACAGAATCTCTCAGGGGCCAGCATTCCAGGGCCAAATGAGGTAGGGCCAAAAATACCACCATCTTCTAGCGTGCAGGTCTTAGTAACTAAGCCAATGTAACCCTTGAGAAATTGTGTGTATAGTGAGAACCCTGCACAGAAGCTACCGGATGACTGGGGAGTGGGGAACAAGGGCACGGCAGCCTGGGATATCCCTGCCAGCTGGATTGGGACCCGAGTGGGCTGCAGGAAGTTCTGCATACCTGGTATACAGAAGCACTGACTCTGAGCTTCCCAAGAACTGCCTCTTGTCTCCCTGCTCACATCCTGGAGCAGTTCAATGTGAATATCTCCTTTCTACAAGCTTTATTAATGATACATTCAATTTTTTTCAATGCATTGTTTCCATATTCCAGACAGCTACAAAGAAAGCCGGTAGCAACTCAATAAGCATTAGCTAGGTAGGTCCTGCTTAAAGTAATGCAATATGAAAATAGCATGCATAATGGACACTCCTTTTATTTCTGTAGGTTCCAGAAGTGCCTGCCAGTGTCAAGATGGGAATATTAAGCTCCAGAATAAGAAATCAATGCTATTTTTGTCCATTTGCTTGCACACATCATTACACCAGTTGGCAGGTGGATATTAAATGCTGAAGAGGCCTGCCAGAACTTGTGTTTCTAGGCAGTCCCCCAGTTACGAACATCCGAGTTAGGAACAACTTGTACTTACAAACAAACTTCCTTGCCCACCCAGAGTGGAAAATCTTTCAGGCACTTCCTTGCTGCAAGAAGGCAGCACTGGTGAGTTTGGGCTGGCGTGATAAGAGATATTTGCAGTTTTTCCACTTTTGTGGGGAGTCCGGTGCCCCTAACCCCCACAAATGTGGAGGGATGAGTATAGGTGATCTGACTAAAGGAATTAGACTTAAAGACAAATTTCCATTTTCTCAGGAAGGGAACTCATTCATAAACCAGGGACTGCCTGTACTTTCCCAGATTTAGCCACAAGCATTCTGCATGTGCAGCTGATTGCAGATGCTTATCTTGGGCTGATGGCAAATGCTCCTTTTTTAAAAGGAATGACAGTGGATTGAGAGAGGCCCTGTTGCTCCAACTTATCCTTCGATTATCTTTGTTCAGGAGTTTTACAGATAGGGGCTTTTGTAGTGCTCAAGAACTTGTTTGTTCAAAGACAGCAGTAGGGCAAGAGAGGAGATCTGCTGATTAACTTGGTAATCTCTTCTTTTTATGGTTATATTCATTGCTGTTTTGATGCCACTATATTTTATGTTCATCATTCTGACACCTCTTTCGAAAGCGGTACATAAATCTACGCAATAAATGCATAAATAAGAGAATGTACACCATGGAAACAGAATTCTCATATATTACTACGAAGCATATCGTGAAAAGCAACTAGCATAAATAGCTTTGGCAAAAGATGGAAAATCCGTGGAAGAAGATCTAATAAACTATAGCTATTAGGCGTGAAGATGCTGGAAACAGAACCATGAGTTCAATGTATTTTGTACTACAGCTCATGTCAGCCCCAGCTACTGTGGCTGATTGGGTTGCAGTCCAGAACATCTGACAGAAACCAGGTTGGGATAAATGATCTTAGACTGCCTCCGTATCTTCCCCTACAATGCAGTCCTCTATCAGTCTACTCAAAAGAAAGTCCTATTGAGTGCAATGGCACTTACACCCAGGTAGATATTTGCAGGATTGCATTGTAGAGTGCTGAGGACTGTTGAAGAGTTTTGCCCGGATCTTGAAGTGCTTTGTACAACACGCATTATCCTTAAATATTCACCAAGTTGGCTAGGGCTGATGGAAATTGCAGTCCAAAACTTCAGGAGGGTACGAGGATGGGGAACGCCGATCTAACTAACCCTGCAGCTGTTTTACAGCCTGTACACTGCCTGATATGTTGACTCAGAAGTAATTCCTGTCTGGTTCACTCTAAAGTTTCTTGGCATTGCATTAACTGATTTTGTTCAGTGAGTCAGAATGAACATGAGGTTTGGAACCAGAGATGCATTTTTTCTAATTGCAGCTATGAATTGTGGGTAACAACTGTAAAAAAGGAAACTGCAGAGACTTTGGTCTTAATTAGACTTTAACCTTCTCCCAATCATATATTTAAGTTGCCATCCCATTCAAGTTTTGACAGAAAAAAGCCTACAACTCCCAGAATTCCACAACCAACCATATGGGACATTTGTTTGTTTTTTTGTTTTTCTGGTCTAAAACTTCATGCAATGCTCTGATAAAATCCCAAGTTTCAAGAGGTTTGTTAAGGCTCTACGGTTAGAAAGTCTCCAGAAGTCTTCTGCTGTGATTCTTTAATCAGTGCAATTTTTGTTTTTCATTTTCATTTCTGTGAAAATGAACCCTTCTGGACAGAAAATAAATCATTTCTCTCAGGAGAGTATTATGCCAATTTTCTTTTCAATTTATCATCAGTGGCACAGTTATTAATCGACTTGCCTTTTTGAAACAGGCAAAGGAAGCTATCACACATCTTGAATCTTTAAAATAGTGATCATATGAAATGAAATACTACATTAATGCATGGAAATTGGATGTTATGCAGCTTAGGGCGGAATCCTGTGCGTGTCTGGACAGAAAAAGATCCTATAACTCCCAACATTCCCCAGCAAGCATGGCTGTTGCTAGACTTTTTCTAGCTAAATATGCACAGGAAGGTTTCTTTAAAGGCCGGGCACTAGAGCCGCTCCCATTTCAAGCCGTGTGGCCACACTCTGTGCAAAACACATTTATCGCTGTGGGACACATGCTAATGAATCTAACATGTGCTTTGGCCCTGAAACACACTGAAGGCATGAAGGGGGCACAACACTCTAGGGAACCCAGCAGACTTCTCCCCAAGAAATTCAAATGGATGTGCTATTTTATTGTCCTGCAGGACAATAAATCTTGTGGACCCTAATGGAGAATGTAAAACTGTCAGTTGCAGCGCAGTGCTTTGCCCAAAATGCTTGTGCAGCCACGAGATGGTAACTGAGCCACAGAAAGATGTCACTTCTACTGGAGGGAAGGTGATCGCACTCTTACCTCTATTTTATCCCCTGCTTCTACAGCATAGTTTCTGCAATCCTATACAGGATCCCATCAGCTCCGTGTGTTTGCAGAATGGCTTGATGGGAAGACATGGAGCCACTGGGCAGAGCCACAAAGCCAATTATGACATTCTTTATTTATAAAGTGCACCTCCCACCTCTGGAAGATGTCTGCCGTCCATAAAAATGCCATGGATTAAAACCAAAACCGACCGTATGATCATAATGCAAATGAAAGCAGTCAAAACCCTAAATGTAAAACATACAGAATGTGCTGCTGAATGACATCCACCACCAAGACCACAAAAGCCATACAATCACAGAAATAAAATGGTCTACGGTGGCTTCCCCGTGGCTGCCCACGGGTGGGGCGGCTTCAGAAAGCCCTGCAGAAATGGCCCCTTGTGCTTGCTGGCTGAACCCCAACCACTGTCGGCTCATGAAGCCAGGAAGGGGCAGCTTGCTTAGAGCCACCTGCAGCACTCACAGCAGACAGGTGTGGCTCAGGCTCAGCACCTGGAGCAACCTCTGCGCCCGGTGGGCATGGCCACCAGGCTGCCCTCACTGCTGCCGCTGGCAGGACACTCAACTGCCCACAGCAATTTTAATGGGGGGCGGCCCCAAAGCTCCACAGAGCTCTGGGTTGCATGGGCAGACTTGCTGGACACGCCACGGCAATTATGTCAGTTCCACGCTTAACAAGCATGAGTTGCAAGCTACGGGTGAATACAGGTACGTTGCCCAGAGCTCTCCTCAGAACTGCTGCCAGGTTGCTGTTGCCGCCACCACTGGATGGGTAGGAAGGCAGAACTGCAATAAACTTGGCAGGTCTTGGGCCTGGTCTGGAAGCCATTCTGAGCGAAGGCCTGGACACACGCCTGAACTCACCAGTGCCGCCAGCTAAATTATGCCAGGACATACCCTGGGGCAGGGCCAGCATAACTTCTGTGGTGGTGGGGTTAGTCTGGGCACGTGATCCAGGTGCATCGCCATCATGGACAGGTAGGTGGGCAGTGCAGTGTGTCCACCTGCAGGTGAAGTGGGAGACCCCCCAAGGTAGCCCAAACCCTGGAGCCAGGCCTGCAAGAATTGGCCTGGCTTGAGCTCAGCCAAAAACTTGGCTTACAGCTCAGCTCTTTCAGGTATTCTGTCACACTAGTACTAAGATCAAATATTTTTAATCCATAACTTTTGTGGATTAGGTTTAGGTCTTGGGTGGGAAACATGGGGGTTTCCAGAGCTTGTTGGACCAGAACTCCCATCAGCCCTAGACAACATAGTGATGGTGATGGACACTGTAATCCAACAATTTCTGGAGGTCAACATGTTCCCCACACCTGATTCAGATGATTCTTTTGTGGAGTTGCTAATTTTTTTAGCATATGTCCATGTATTCATTAATTTATGGTGGTTTTAAACATTTTGCTGAATCTCACCCATACAGTGTATTTGAAGGTTGGGAGATAAATTTCAACAATGCAATAAAATGGCCACTTTTAATAGAATTTCTCCCCAGACACCTGCAATGTCTGAGTCACATCTGGGTGCCATGGAAATGGCAGAGCACCATAAAAAGTTGGCAGCATTTGATGATGTGAAAGGGCAGGAAGCAAAAATAGACAACATACATTGCCAAACAGCAACACCTCCCCCCACCCTGACTTACAACAAAGCAAATCTCTATTACAGGCACCCTTGGATTTCTCACAAGCAGAGCGGTCAGGAAAGGAGCGTGCATTTTCCCTAACGCAAGTCTTGCATTTTCTTTTCCTGAGGGTACATCCACTTTCCAAGGACAAGAGAGCACATTAAATGCCTACCTTTCTCTCTCCTGATATATCTAGCCTGCATCAAAGAACTCAGAAAACTGTCCTTTCCCCCTCCATAGCAGCTCCATCCACAGCTTGGGCAAGTGTAAATTTTGATGGGCCTGATTGAATGTTGTCAGTTGCAAATGGGATGGAATTATTCTTGATCCAGGAACTTCAGGGGTTGTGACTTGTGAACTGGAGCATGATATTGTCTCTGTGTGGGATTTCCCATGTCTCACCAGAAGCCAGATAACAATTAAGTGATGCTTCATAACATGGCAGAATTATGGATTCATTTCTTTCCATCTGATGGCAAATGTTATTCATGCCTTTAACACTTTCA
Source organism: Varanus komodoensis (assembly GCF_004798865.1). Lineage (NCBI taxonomy): Eukaryota > Metazoa > Chordata > Lepidosauria > Squamata > Varanidae > Varanus > Varanus komodoensis. The sequence continues at coordinate 12,086,221 of NW_025335440.1, read as the reverse complement.
GATTCAGCAACTCCAGAGTGCCTGGTGTAAGGACTGCCTCTCGTAGCAAAATTGGGTACAACACAGATGTTGGCATAAAACTGACATTGACGGTAATGCAATATATCCAATATATTTTCAATCTTCTGCTAATGAGAGCGTGCTCTCTCTCTCTCTTTCAATCTCTCCCCTGCCCTGAACTTCTATCTCCAATCTGCAGTTTTTTTATTTATATCAGAAGACCCAAACCTTAACAGTTACCATGGGGGTGTTGTCTGTTCACAACAAGGTTGCCCCAATGGGGGTCACAAAAGACCCATTTCCCAGAAGACAAACTTGACAGACTCAAAGGAAAATAGTCCCCCCACAAAAAACCCCCTTCCAACTAAGTACAAGGAAATCCACATTTTTCTGCTCTTATGAAAGAATAAACTGTTGAAGCTCAGCACTGCGCTTCAACAGAGCCATTCTTAGTGAAAAAGATAGAGATGCAAGCTTACACACTGCTTAGCAGCACGCTAACCTCCCAATTAAAATTTAAATTAAAACAAAATGTTTTTAAATATAATAAAACCCCAGAAGGGCAGGGAGCCTGGAGGACGCACCACACTGGAGATCTCTGACTTACATATATGCGCACTTCCATCAACACCCCCTTTTGGTGGAGTTTCCACTGAGAAAGCATCTAGCTTGAGTGTAATTCTGGGCTATTACTGTGTGATCTATGAGCCACCAGCCAAAACATGATACACACACATTAAGACCCTACTAAACTGTGCAATATTTCATTTTTCATTTAAAATAGCTTCATGTTTCCCAGGAGGTGGATGCAAAGCCAAATAGCAACCTGATGAGGGATTGGTCTAGCTCAGGGGTTGGCAACCCGCGGCTCCGGAGCCGCACGTGGCTCTTGAACCCCTCTGCTGCGGCTCCGTCGCTCAAAACACGCGCCGGCACAGCCTCTGATCTGCTCGAAGCTCCACTCAGGACCCCAGTGCTAGCTAGTTAAGTAAATCAGCTAGTTAAGTAGATCGCTACATTCCTCTGCTAAACAAGCTTCCTGCAGACTCTCATGTTACATGAAAAGCTGCTGAAAAGATTCTTTTTGTCCCAATGTACTCTCCTTCACCTGAATGTTAAAAGCTGCGCTTGGGACCTGTCACAATTCACAGCACTTGACTGTTTATCTGCTAATCAGGCACTAAACACACCTATATCTCTGGCACAGCCGCCAATCTGTGGATCTGTGCTGATTTACTGAGCCCCCCCGCCCCCCCCATAGGCCAACCATGGATAAATCGAAGAAAAGCTTCTGAAGAAAACCAAAGGTTTAATGATATGTGGGTAGATTCATTTCCTTTTACTGCTGACTAACTTATGATGTTTGCTGTTTATGGGGTTTATGGAGCCCTTTAGCACTGACTTTGACTCTTCAGGAAGCTGTTCTCCTATTCAAAATATATGAAAGCAGTCCTACTAGTTTATAATGTAAGATTAAAAATAACAGTTTTTAGTGACTGAACAAGAGCTGCAGCCAAATCATAATGAAGATATACATAGCATTAAGGTAAAAAACGATATATGCAGCGTTATCTTCATTTTAGATGTCAAAAGGGTTTTGCGGCTCCCTGTGTTTTCTTTTGGGTGGGAAACGGGTCCAAATGGCTCTTTGAGTGTTGAAGGTTGCCAACCCTTGGTCTCGCTGCTGGCCCTTAAGCCTAACAGGTTGCTTGCCTCAAAACGCTACAAGGAATAGAACTATCAGAGATGTTTCTCCAGCAGGTAAGAACTTTAAAACTTCAGCTGTGGTTTAGGAGCAGTAGCATACAAGGGTGGGCAAAATTTTGGAACATTTTGGCTGTCTGAAACGGCTTCATGCAGCATTGACTTTCTAACCTACTGTATCTTTTTTTCCTGGGTAGATGAGGTCGTAGATGTGTATTGTTTGAACCACAGTAGTTGTAAAGATCAGGCTGTGTGTCCACATTACTCACCCAGACCTGAGCTCACTCTGCATAGCACAATCATCTCCCCTAGTCTAAAGGAAGAAGAATCACATAGGCAGCCTTTCTAGAAATACCAGCTGCCTGAGTTTTCTCCAAAACCATTCTGTGCCGTTTAGAATTCTTTCCTCTCCCTAAAACGGACAAAATAGAGAACCTGTGTCTGACTTAGAATTCTTGTAAAGGTTAGTTACTTGGAAAAATAATTGACCTAGGTTACCTTCCACATCTGACTTCTAAGCGTAGCAAAATCAAATTTAGAACTATTTCACGGCTGAGACCGCAGTCTGACAAGGGTTGCTTTTAGGACCATTAAGATACAATCCTATGCAAGTTTAGGGGAAAGGGGCCAAGCATTCCCAGCATGCCCCAGCCAGCGATGTTTTTTTGTCCTATCTAAAGTTGCATAGCATTGAACTCCTAATATATTTTATAGGGCAACCAAGGAAATAGGTATATTTGAGACAATTTTATTGACAGGAACAACCAGTTGCACTATTAAGTCCAATCTCATGCCTTTACTTCTGACAGGAAGAGAGCTTTTTCCACAGCCAGTTACATTGTGTTATGTATTTCATAACATGAACAAATAGATAAATGAACAAATACGGTGCTCTCTACACAGCAATAGATATCAATTTAAATGGACAAATTATATGGTTATATAATTTTAGATACCTACATCCCAAATAAACCAGCAGACTGTAGTAATTAGCACATGTTATATTTTCTTTCATGTTTTCTTTCATGTTTTTGTGTGTTTGTCTTAATGTTTCATGAATGGATTTTTCAGCTTCCTTAAAATGTGTGTTCTTACCCATCCTGAGAATCCTGAGTATAGATGGGAAACATTTTCCTTTTTTAATATAATAGAATGGATAGCTCCACATCTTTCACTTGGACCAATATGTGCTACCCTAGTCCAAATGCTGTAACGCTAGATGGGTAAAATTTTGGAGCAGACTGGACTACCGCCTGTCAGGATCAGCCAATTGCTTCAACTGCTATCTTTATTTTTCCATGTGAGAAGAAGTCATTGCAATGTGTCTGAGCCAAACTGTAAAGAAAGGCTACTGATCAAAATCTTCCACCTGCACCGCTATCTGCTTACCTGATCCAACAGCAGCGAAACCAGACAGACTGCATTGTTTTGGCAGGCTGAAATTGCTGTGTCGGGGAATCTGCTATCTGTAGACCATCACTGTACTGGCCCCATCCTCCCTTGAAGAGATAAGGTAAGCCCTCCATGACTGAGCTGAACGACTTCTCCTACTTCTGGCTGCTTCTGCTTCTGCATTCTGGCAGCGGCTGTGTTTAGCCGCCGCACAATAGTGCCTTTCCGGTGTGCAGGGACAGTGGAGTAGAATGGGGAAACAAGAGCCTTACATTTGCAGACTTCTGTTATCCTGTAATAAAGAAAACGTGCCTGCATCTGCATATGCATGTGTCTTTTTTGCAGATGGCAGAGCTATCCACCTCGCTTTCCCCATTCTTCTGTAGCCATAGTGGGTGAGGTGCAAAAGTGGTTGTTTGATCACAACAATTTCCCTTTATGCTGCGGGGTGGAGAGTATCTTTGGCTTTGTCCTAGCGTACACTGCGGCTTCTGCTGAGTGCTCAAAATCCTGAGAACTGGGCAAAATGGAGGTGACTATAAAATCAAATGGAAGTCAATTCAGTTTCATTCCAAACTGCCATGAAGAAAGAGACTCTTATGTTCTCGACCTTGACACTTCTCTGGCAATACTGCCGAGCTACTATTTCCAAATTCCGTTGCCCAAAAACCTACTAGTCTGCTAGAGCTGACACGCTCAGAAGGTGGTACGAAGGGAACTATTACAGCCTGTAATAGTAAGCCCGGAACCCTCTCTAGTTTAGCCTTCCTACCTTAGTGACCTTCATATTTATTGGAGAGCCACTGACAGAAAGCAAAATGGAAGTTGTGGCCTGGCCCATATGGAGGGCACCAGGTTGGAGAAACCTGCTTTTGTTGATTAAAGATGGCATGCTAGGCATGTTTAAGTGGAAAAAGGTTGTGCAATTCCAACATGCCCCAGCCAGCTGACTAAACATGCACACGACCGTGCCTTCACCAACAGATACATGTGTAACTGCACCTCATGTCACGGTTTTGGTCACAGAACTGGCATTCATATAAATAAAAAATAAAAATCATAGTAGAAACTTGACCCAGGCTGGACCCCCAGAGACAATATGCAAATTGGCCTGTATCCTTTCCACCAGATTCCCTTAGGAAGGCAGCTGATCTTGAATTACCAGCCAGGGATCAGGAATTAATATATTAATTCTCCTCCAGGGAAGAACACAAGAGACATTTTGACACAGAAAACACACTAGAAAATTCAAGCAGCATCCCGCCTAGTGGTAAGAGAAATGACCTGATATGCTAAATAATTGACCATGGGACAGAACTGAAATGCGGCAGCTTGATGCAGACATCATATTCAATTGCAATAGGGCAGGTTCTGACCACCCCATTAAGTGAAATGAAAACATCCTCTGGTTAGCTGGCAAGTCTCATTGATAATATGTAAATATCTTGGAAACAACTCCTCATTTATTCATTTATTTTTATTCATTTATTTTTCATGCATTTTCTGCTGCTTTCCCATGGATGTGGGTGGAATTGACTGGACTGAAACTGATTCCTAATCTCACTTGCCATCAGTTTTCAAACAACACAACCACCATCTTTTGGGAAACCACCGTGACGCATGGGTGCTGTGGGCCCAGGTGTGCATTTCAACAGCTCCACACATTTCTACAGTAACAAAAAGGCTTTTCCAAGCTCAAGAGACCACGTGGCAAACAATCAGCCTTCTAAGGTCTTAGAAAGGTTTTGCTTTATCGATTGTACCACATGGATGAGTGACACCAGAAAGACATACCTCATGCTGCGCACAGTTATGAAGCACTGAGATTGAATCAAAGTTCTTTCCGTTTGTTAGGGGAACATAACCTGTGGCTGATCGTCAGTCCATTTAGTAAGCTAGAAACACACTTCATATCAAGGGATTTATTGGGCGAACCAGCTGTCCCCTTTGGTAAGGAAAGCTCTCTCACCAGAGACCCATTCTTGTAAAACCTTCTAAAGCAATTGATATTAATGGCACTGGGGTAAACATAAGACCTTAAAAGGCCCCAAACATCAAGAGGCTGATTCATGTTGCGCACACGCTGCTGTCATGAGAAGGTTGTCACTCAAGGCTGTGCAACGAGAGCAGCACAGTCCCGCGAGCATGATCACTACTCTTCTTGACAGTTGGACAAAATCACCAAGTCATCAGGGACTCAGTGAACCCTTTGGCTCCAGTTCCTGTTCTCGCTTACCTGGGAGGAGGCCTTCTCCTGAGCTAAGGGGGCTTGCTCCTGAGTTGGCATGCATAGGATTGCACTGCTTAGGCAACGGGGGCTCCGGAACCTCCTGGCATTGCCAAAAGATCCTGGAAAGCGTTCCAGGATATGCTGCAACTTCTTTTGTATCCTGGAACACAAACCTTCCCACTGCAGCTCTCAACCTGCAGAGCTCTAGCAGGTGTTTTTAACCAAGGTCCTACACACAGGTAGGGCCTGATCTTTTCTTGGTTGAATGAATTGTAGCGATTTTAAAAAATCCACAAATAAGCATAGTGTATCTGACTTCCTCAACCTGACACCCTGCATATGTGTAGAACTACAGCCCCCATCATCCCCAGCCAGCCTAGCTGCAATGATGAGGGCTGTAAGCCAATGCATATGGAAGGCACCAGGCTGGGGAACACTGGATTACACTGAAACCAAGTGGCACTTACATTTTTGTGCTTCGAGATCATAGCCATGAAATAGATAGGTGCACGAGAGGGGTGTGGGGGTGGCGAGAGTAATGGCTGGTTCACAGGCCTGCTATGCCTGGTCTGCATGCCTGAATGAGCAGTTCTGGTGGGGATGTACACCAGTTGTATGCCTCTGTACACCAGTTGCTGAGGAGGAGTGAGGACTGTTCCCCTGGGCAGCTGCTTGGCCACTGTGTGGACAGAATGCTGGGCCAGACAGACTGTTGTCTGGTCTGGCACAGCTCTTCTTATGCTCTTAACAAAGACTGCATCCTAAAACGAGGCTGTACACTGCAGGCAGGGACTGGCAATGGCAGATAGATCATCCTTTACAGGTGTTTTTTCTATCGTTAGTTAATGTTTCTTTGATCATGAGGATGATTTCTGCACTGGTGCTGACTGGATCTGACACAAGCTGAGTCAGACTTTTGTCCTCCACTTGGGTCAAGATTTACAGAACTAGTTCTTTTTAAAAGCTGGGGGAATGTGCTCAAAAGTCCAGCCTCCAGTCTGTACATTTGCAAAAACTGCAGAGCAGAGACCTGAATTTTTCACAAATTGGAATGAATGGCCAGAAACTTCAAGGTGGCCAAGGTGGAGCAAAGGAAGGAGGAGGCTTCTATGCTTCTCAGGTTACCTGCTACCATGAGAAAAACAAGGAGACTAAAAACAGCGATTCAAAACAAATGAGTCCACTCCCGAGGCTTCAAAACAAATGAGTCCACTCCCGAGGCTTCGGCAAGGGGCGGCATAGAAATGTTCTAATAAATAAATAAATTAAAATAAAATAAATGTGCACAAATGTATGGAATGTTCACAAATGGCACTAGAGAGACCCAGTTTGTTAGTTCCAGATTTGTACAAGAATGTCAAAAGATTTTGTGGAAGCGGAGAATCTCTGGCTCTCTCTCGACCCCTCATCCATGCCAAGTTGGACCACCTTAGCCCACTGAGTCAGAGATGTATTGAGTCTGTTAAACCGCAAAGGAAGATGTTTTGCCAGGTCACACATCCCTATCTGTGGCTATTCAAGCAAAGGTCCAATGTAAGGCAACAGCAGTCTTGAAGAAACAGCTCTAGCAGCGAGGCCAGGTGCTCTGTGCCGTCAGGAAGGCTTTCAGGCAGAGGAAGGTATTGATCTCTGCAGCACCACCCGCCTAATGGACCGAAGGAGTTTCCACAGATCATCAGTTCTGCCAGACCAGGGTTGCTGAAGAGCCACGGGAGGCTTGCCAGGTATACCTGCTGCGCTGGGCTTTCTCCTCAACCCGAGCATCTCCCTTCCCTTGGACTGCTGCCTTTGACATCCTCTCTCCCCTCTGCCTTAGACTGTCTCCTCATCCCTAGCATTTCTGGCCTACCCACAGCAGCCTGATCACTCAGAGTACCAGAGTTCTGAAGAATGCAATTGAAACAAATGTTGTTTTGCTTCAGTTTCCTTATTCCAGTTCAAGATCCTTCAGTGACATGGTTATCCCTTTGTGGGAGCTGTTCCTCCTTGAGGGTAATAGTGCTGGGAGAAGTAGCTATGCTTCCAACTTCTCCCATGTAACTTTAGGTCCTCTTTGCTGCCAGCATAGAATGGGGAAGAGCTGCACTGCAGTGGTTCTTCCGCTGCTGAAGCTGGGTTGGAATCCTGAGAATCCACAATGGTCTCATTTGTGCTACAGAACTGATGAAGATAAAGTCTTGCCATTTTCCTTGGGCTCAGAGGCTGATTCCCCAGCAGAAGCTTCATCTCCCCAGCCTTGCAAAAGTCTCAAGACTACAAAACCAGCAAGGGCCATTTATCAGTCCATTTTACACTACCTCACACCCTTGCGGGCCTGCATAAGGCTTTCGTTGGCCTTGGTCCCTGCTGAGGCAACATCACTTTGTTGTAGTAGTAGGAAGAGCGTTCAGGCCAGTAGGACTCAATTGGAGCTATCCAGGGTGCCGCTTTCTTTCTGCTTTGTTCCAACTGCCATTGGATGCTGCCAGCCTCAAGAACCACAGAATGGGATGAGCTACTGAACGGACATTCAGCCGTTCCACCACTGTTCGTCATGATGAAACAGCCTACTAGATATTGGAGATATATATGTTAGGCATCTAGAATACTGCACACAAAAACAAAAGCGTATATACTGTGCTCCACTGGAGTGCCATGTCTCACTTTTGGGAAATCTTCAGTAAGCTACAGTACGAACAAGGGAGTTTGTGCAATGCAAAGAAATACTTGGAAGGAAGGGCATTACTGCAGCTCTTGGAAGTTAGAGAATCCAGGGCAATTCATCTTCTCTTTCTCCATGTATTCAGGGGACATTTCAGACTGCAGGTCATGGCCCACCAGCACCAGATGCAATCTATGTAGCACACAAGTACAAAAGAGAACTTCCAACAGCACCATCAACAAAGGCTGCAAGAGTAGACCTGGTACTTAACCCCAGTAACCACTGCCCCCAATTTTATGTTTTTGTTTTGCTTTGCCGTTGGGGAGCTTTGTTAAAAAAAAGAGTGAGCATGAGCTGCTAGGTGTGTGATCCCTCACATTTCATCTCTTTCCCCAGAGAGGTTCAGTCTCCCAGCGGGGGGATGCATTGTGCCCTTAGCACATGGGCAGCTAAATGGGCACACATGAACACTGAGCTTCAAGGCTGTGTATGGCTGTCTGGGTCACACCCTGTAGTTGTCCATGCCTATTTTGATCTCCCGCTCCATAACCCATTGCAGGACTATGATCTTTTTCTAGCACACCTTTACCTGTAACAGCCATAAACCCCTGAGGTTTTCAATCAGTGCAGGACAAGCTGAATGAATATCATGTGTAGGAGACGGAAAAGGCACTGCAGTTGTGTGTAAGAGACAAGACAATGGACTGCACAATGTTTGCACTGTGAACCTGGGCAAGATAAAAGCAGCATGAACAAGCATGTCTCTTTTCTTGCCTGTGAATTGTTGGGGGATATGTCATTCCTATCCCGTAAATCATCCCACTTCAGAGAGCAAGAGGGACTAATTCTCTGATCGGTACTGCTGCTAATCCTCTAGTAATGAGCCAATTTCTTTATTTCTGCACCAGTAATTTAAAGGCTTACCAGCAGAAAACACAATTTCCGCAAGGAGCAGATTAATACCATTTGCTCAATTTAGAAACATCAGCAGCTATTTTGCATTTTTGTGGCATGCGTATTTCATAAATATGGAATGCCTGTCTTCTGAAAGGTAACAGTTAAACCCTGGCTAGATTCTCACCTCGCTAAGTAATTCCTGGAGATGGAGATCAGAAGCATTGATTTGTAAAGTCTCGCACTGTGATAATTGACTGGAGTAGTTTTACATGTTTGGCTTCTGAAGTAATGCACGTCATTTTCTCATAGATGATAAAAAGTGGTGCCTACTTAATGAAACACTTAGGATGGACTGAAAGAGAAAGGGGTATCGATATATATTCAGATTTGGTAGCAAGTATGATAAGGCCAATAAGGTAAGAAACAATCAATCAGCAAATATCTAAAGAGAGAGCAACAAGCACCGTTCAAACCACAGGTTTGTAATAAAATAAGAAGCACAGAAGCTTTCAGAGGACCTTCCTTTTGAGAACACTTGGGGAAACTGTTCCATCAGGATATTTTGGGTGTATTTTATAATCTACTGTCATTAGATTTGTGTGGGAGCTCACATACCTTCTAAGGAGACCCACACAACTACTTGTAAGGACTCTTAAGAGTCTTGCAAATCAAGCATCTATGGCTAAGAAGGTTTGGGGCCAGAGAATCTTCCAAAACTGAACCCACTTTTTTTTTTAAGAAGTCCCCAGTCAGTGTGGAGACAGGACTAACCAGCCTAAAAGAAGTTAGACCTGTATTTAAGGCACAACCGTTATCTGCTTTTTGTTGGAACAACATACAGAGGTGACTGCCTGCCTTCCAGCCTCAGCATCACTTGGGGCTGCCCTCCTCCTGTTCCAGCCTTCTTGGGAAATCTGACTTGGGAAACACTCCATCTATAGTGGAGCCTGGTAAGGCCTCGCCACAACAGAAGAGCTACTATGCACTGAGACTTCCTTGCTTAGAAGCAATGCCAGATCGCATCTCTGCTGGCAGATGAAAGTTGAGTGAGATGATAAAAGATGTTCAGGGCACCCAGTCCCTTATTCTGTGATCTGCTACTCTTCCAACAACTTCATTAGAAAAACAACGATTGGTTTGTTCCTATGCTCCTTTTGTAGCTCGTCTTTTCCATGCTTTGCAATGTGCTGAATTTTTATTAGCTACCTCGTGTCCTTTTGCAAAAGCTGGTACACACTCATTCATAATTACGATAACCATTTATTTCTGCCTACTTCATGTGCAGAATAAATGCAAGGAGCTGTCCTCTTGTCTAGAGTGCTTGTCTTTAGTCTGTTGCTAAAGCAACTGTGTGACACCAAGCATGGAAAAGCTCAAGGATAATTTTTTCACTGTCATCATCTGCTGTAAAAAGTAAAGGAAGGTCAGTTGATATCAAGTTAAATGCAAAGTCCTCCCTTGTTATAAGCAGGAACACCACAATAATGGTCAGTTCAAGAACTATTTGCTCAAATAGGAACCATTCTGAACGCAAAGGAAAGATGGAAAGCAATCTTTTGATCCTAGAACTAAGCCTGGATTTTGCATCCTTATTCAGCAGCAGTACGCTAGAGACACAGGACGGGAGAAATAAAGGTGCTGTTCCACATAATGTGAGTCGGCAGCTCCTCTTAATCATCTGTCACCATGCAGACAATCAGCGCCTTTTCACGAGCTTTGCCAAGGGAGGATGGAGCATATGAACGCCACTTGGAGAATAGGGCCGGGTAATACTGCTCCTCTTCCATTATCTTGCAGAGGTATATCCAAGCTTTGTATATTTTATTAGCTTCCTTTATGCTGCATGAATGAAGATCATGTTCGGTTTCGAGCTTAATACCTTTGCCATAAATCATTTAAAACATTTGTTGCAGGGGGGAAGCAGCTTCTGGGCACGGGGCTGCAGGAATCCTGGCACTTCTGTAGCCCCTGGGGGGAAATCTGGCACTCCCTTAGCCTTGCCCAGGTTCTGGAGGTTGGCTCTGGATGGATGGGTGGCGGAATTGCATCAGTGTAAAATATTATGTACAGACAGTTCGTCTAGACACCAGCCACAGCTGCCAATAGCTACCTCCTGTCTCCTTGGCTCGGGGGACTTGTAAGGAGCTTTCACAGAGGCAATACCTCTGCCCTGCCTTTCAGCGGATGCAACTCCTCTTGCCAAGCTGGGGCACAACTGCTCGCCTTCTCTAGCACCATCTCCCCAGGAGCTCCACGAGAACCTAAGAAGAGCCATGCTGTTCAAACAGGGTTGGAAGGCAGTTCCACTTCCCCAGACCTGTTCCCAAGAACGGAGAATCAGAGGCATGCTGCCTCCAACCCTAGTGGCATTCTGCAGTCGTCGTGACCAGCAGCCACTAGTCTGTATCGCCACTGTTGGGGCTGCACTCATACAGATAAGCGGGCAGTCCTCCTCTGCACAGCAGGCACTCCAGCCCCCTGAAATGAGACAGAGGGTGGGGGACACTGCTAGATGAGGCGGGCCATGGCGTGATACCCCAGCTTCAGGCAGAGACGCCACCATGAATGGAGCCCTCCTGCCAATGGAAGAAGATCTAGCCCTTCTCCGTAAAGTGTCCTGTGATTGCATTTTTAGACATGTAACTTCCTCAAGAACACAAATTAAGCCCCCCACCTCCAACTAGCATATTAACATTTTCATAAAACTTTATTGCATCAAGTTGCCAGAATCAATTTGGAATTAGATTTTACTCGTTTTTTTTTAATCCTTTAAAATAAATCACATGTAACGATGCAATTCTTCTATAATTGCTGAAAGGATTATGAAGACAGAGAAGAAAGAGAGGGGAAAAAGATTTTCTGAGTAGCTCAAGTCAGAAGCTAGTTTGAAAATAAACCTGGGATGTCTGGCAGGTGGAAAGGGGCTAGGAGACAGCAGTTTTAATGCTGGAACTGTAACCAAATGATTAGCAGGAACAAGCAATGGGGAAGGAAGGAACATGAAGAAGGGAGTCAGCCACAGGTATCATGGACCTTCTCCTTTCAGTGTAGGATCAGGCAAGTGTCAGTGTTTTCCTAGGGAAAGTCGAGGGCAGAAGAGCAAAAGCATGACCAAATCAGAGGTGGGTGGACTCCATAAAGGATGACACAGCCCTGAAGCTAGAACAGCTGAGCAGGGATGTCACGGGCAGGCCATTTCGGAGGGCCTTCATTAACAGGGTAACCCAAAGTTGGAAATGGCTTGTTGGCACATCACAACAGCAACATGTGCCAGCATGAGAGCTGACCAAAAGAAACCATTTTTGTCCCTCCAAGAAAAAATCTTGGCGCTCACGTGCCTTCCCCAAACCAACCACAGTGAGAGGCCATGGTTGGAGCCAGAGGCAGTGCATTCCAACATACGTGGCGGGAACAAGGTGGAGAAGGCTAAGCTAACCTGGTTGCTTCCAGATGAGTTGGACTGCAACTCCCATCAACCCCAGGCAGCACTGCCAATGCTGGGTGCAATTTGAGGGATGGATTAGGTTGACTGGAGGACAACAGCAGTATCCCATAAATTATTTCCTTTGCTCACTGGGCACTATGCGGAACACTGGAGCGGAATGACATCTTAATACTTTGCCTCCTTTGCTTCAGCTTGGCTCTAATGAGTAGCTATAAATAGTTAAACAGCCACATCAAAATCCTTCATCTTATTATGGGGCGGGGGGGTTAAATTTGGGTTCTGCAGCTCCTGCTGCAATGACTTATCAATCAGCAGATAATTCATACTGATATTCAGTACGTACTTTAGTCGCCTATGATTTATTATGAGAGACATCACACGAATCTATTCTGCAGCAATCATGCCAGCATAAAAAGTGCCATACCTCCTAATGCAGACATTTGCATTCCTGGAAAGAAAACAACATTCCTCTTCTATAAAATGATGGAAACCCTTTCCTCTTTCTTAATGGGTTTGCTGGTGCTTAAAAAAATAATCGATAACAAAAGTGATATACGATCATGATTACACTTATATCCCTCCTCCTTCCTCTTGGAAGGAGTGGAACCCAGGGGGTCTTACCTGGTCCTTCGCAGCCTCATTTTTATCTGCACAACAACAACCCTGAGAAGCAGGTAAGGTGGAGAGTCACTGGCTGGCTCAGAGTCACCCAGTGAGTGTCATGGCAAAATGGGCACTCGAACCCAGCTCTCCCGTCTCAACACTCGAACCTCCGCACTCCACTAGCTCTCAATGTATCTTCCTACTTCCATCCCTGTTCACAGCCAAAACCTCCTGGTTGTGTTATAGCTCAACAGTGCAATGGAGGAGAGAGAGAAGGCCTGATGGGCAAGTGAGTGTCAAATGGATTGATGGGTGGCTGAAAAAGTCCATTATCCTTGGGAGCTGATGGAGGTGGTCGGCGAGAGGTCAGAGAAAGGTAGCTGAGTTGGAGCAAAGAAGTGCTCCTCCAGGGGATGCCCCCCAGAAGATTTGGCCTGATCCATGCCACCCACCCTGGACAATGATCAGGAACACCAGAGGTTGCTATCCAGAACATCTGAAAGGCATCAAGTTGGGCTAGAAAGTCAGTTGAGTTAGGAAGGAGAGTCAGGACAGAGAAAGAAATCATGAGATAGAGTTTTGTAATATCAACTAGGGAGAAGACCGAGGTAGCAGTAGGAAGAATTAGGTTTGCTGAAGCTACTGGATGTCCATTTGATTTTCTTTATCATATCACCACTCACTCTGGACGTTATGTTCCATAAATAACATTATGTTTAATGCATAACTCCATGTGCTGGTCTCAGGTGCTCAGGTCTGTATGCAGAGCAGAAAGTCCTGCTCTCCAGATGTGGGCAGAAAACCTTTTCGGCACCTGCAGGAAGGAATAAGCTGGGCCAGATCCAGTAGGGCTCTGGCTGTGCCCGAAAGAACTACCGCCAAGCTGCTACTTTGCATTTCTGACATGGCTTCCTTGAGACGGAGCGGAGGCAGGTGACAGGCACCCTTCAACACGCCTGGATGCAACTCCACAGAGCGGAGCCCCCTGTCGCTGGTGAAGCCACCAGAGGAAGAGGAAGCCACAGCCCTTCCGCCATAGGAATGCCTAGGTTTGCTTTCTGCCTCCTCCTCCCCATTCACGTTGCTTTGCCCATGACTTTCATGCCGAAAATAGTCCTGTGTGAAACAGTAAGCGGGGAATGCTTATCAACCCCTCTAGGAAATACACACATCAGTCTTTCACGCCTTGAAATACGCCCTCTCTCTGTGACCTGCAACACGCAAAACCTGCAAAACAAAACTGGGCTGCTGTCAGGATAGAGCCATGATGTGACCTAGTGCCACACTGTCGGGGTTCTCCTAATGACGGTGGAGCAACACCCCAGCCCACAACCCACAGCTTAGGCAGGGGCCTTTTGCCGGCCACAAGGGCCTTCAGTTGATATGACCCGGGCCAACAATTATTTGCAGGAAAAAATGGGGCCAGTGAATGGATGGGGGGGCGGGGGTGGGGGTGGGGGGAGATGACAAAAGGAAATTTAGAAACAGGAAAAGTTATCCAACATACATCCTGAAACGAATACTGTGTGCATATGATAGAACCAGCAAAGAGTAGTCATTTGCACTAATAACATGCGGGTATAATCCAAAAGGATGAACGCCAACGGTCCAACTCAAGAATGGCAATTCATTGATCCTTTACGGATCCAAAAGGACATCATACTTAAGGGCAATTACAATTAATGATGCTCCATATTCAGGATTCACCAGTGGGACGGATTCTCTCCAGACAGGGGTGTCCTCAGGAGACAAGGCCTGCCAACACAGAGAGAGTGCCGCACACAGACACATGTGGGACTCTTTTCTTGACCTGAGCCCTGGCTCTTTTTGTAACCCGTACTGGCCCTGTGGAAGAGTCATCCTTTGGCCTCACAGGGGTGGATGCGGGCTCCCTAGACAGCCGAGGCGTCTTCTTCTCAGGGGTACTGGTATCTATGAAGCATCCATTGCACTGATCTTGTTTGAAGCATTCCCCAATGATGGGCTTTCAAATCATGTGCTACTGCCATATCAAACAAAAAATACAGATTAATAACGAAGGGGAGAAGAAGAGAGGAGCATGCAAAATTATGCCATTAGAGAATGCTTTGCTCTGCCATTTAGTCAAGAATTAGGGCAAATTACGTTAATCTAGCCTGTCCTAATCATTATCGTGTTACACTTCAGAGCTTAAAAGATCTAATCCCTTTTATGAAATTCAATTAGGCTTTGCAAAAATTAATCACAAATGTTTTATATAAATGGATCGTGGGTAAAAATAAACTTACATAACTGTTTCAGTAGATTTTCGGGACAAAAAGTGGCAAAAGACAAAAGCCAGCATTAACAATGCTATTTACCAGGCAGAGGGGCTTGGGCGTGTTTCTGCAGTGCGGTGCTTCTAAACCCCATTGAAACATGGGGGGGTCTGTGTGTGTGTTGGGGGTTTCACTTGGAGCAGTGGTGGACAGCACAGCCCCATGGGCACCAGTGCCTCGCGAGACGCTTGGTGCCAGCCACGCCACCCGGCTTCTCCCACAGTTTCCAGCCCGCTGCTGGGCTAGCCTCAGAGCAGAGCGAGGCCTCCGGCCACTGCCCTCTTCTCTCCTGTGCACGCCGCTTGGCCACACGCGGGGTTCAGAGACATCCATGGCAGATGGAGATGACACCCTAAAGCCTTCCTCTGCCGCACAGCCAGCCAGTGACAGTAAGAGCAGGGGGGGGGGAGGAAAGAGGATCCCTCTCCCTTCTGTCTGGTGATCTGGGCATCAAATGGGGAAGGAAGGCCCTTCTTCAGGAGCCCCTCTTGAAAGCGATGAGGAGGGTGGCTACCCGGAGGAGGGCCTTCTCTGCGGTGGCGCCCTGACTGTGGAATATGCTCCCCAGAGAGGTTTGCC
Source organism: Varanus komodoensis (assembly GCF_004798865.1). Classification (NCBI taxonomy): domain Eukaryota; kingdom Metazoa; phylum Chordata; class Lepidosauria; order Squamata; family Varanidae; genus Varanus; species Varanus komodoensis. Next base: position 12,070,433 of record NW_025335440.1, on the reverse strand, counting down.
TGGTGCTAGCGCTTTTTTCTTTTCGGCACCAGGTGAAACCCTTTTTATTTTCCCATTATTTTAATTGTGAATTGGTCTTAATTGTGGTTTTTATATTTATCACTGGATGCTGTGCCATTTTTTCTTATTGTAAACTGTCCTGAGACTCCAGTAATGGGATGGTATATAAAGGCAATGAATGAATGAAAGAATGAATGAAACTAAAGCAGTCAGTGGGGGGAATAGGGAGGAGGTCAGGGAGGGCTCCGAGGGGCAGCGGGAAGCCAGCTGTAGGAGGGACCAGGGAAACCAGCTGAGGGCTGGGGGAGCCAGCTTGGAACAACCAGGGGGTGGAAAGAGGTTGTGCATTCATACAGCCAAAGAGAAGAGGGCTTCATGTGTGTGAGAAAGAGAGGGAGGGAAAGAAAGGAGGGGAGATTTGACAGATTCAGAAAGAGAGTTGGTTCAGGGCTGTGTTGTTTGCAGTGAGAAGGGAGGGGCGCTGCTCTGTTACTCATGGATCCCCTCGCCTTTGCTAGATAATGGTTCTGTATTCACAGCTAGTCTGAGGAATTATTCACCCGTGATATTGGAGGCGCAGAGGTGTGCACTTCAAAGGAACCCTGCTATGCATTCTTCTTTTCTTCTTTGTCATCTTCATAATCATCGTCAACATTGGTATTAACTGAGAGAGCCCAATAATGGCATCAGTATGTTGCCTTACTAACTTTACTCCTTGACCCAAACCGTTTAGACACTGGGCACTGGGGAAAGTAGACAAGCATGAAAATACTCTCTTACCACCATGTGACACACACGCGCGCGCGCACACACACACACACACACACACACATATCTACCACTTTTTGCAGCTATATAGGTTGGATCATAAGGAAGGCTGAGCGCCAAAGGATTGAGGCCTTTGAATGGTGGTGCTGGAGGAGACTCCTGCGAGTCCCTTGGACCGCAAGGTGATCAAACTGGCCAGTCCTAGAGGAGATCAACCCTGACTGCTCTTTAGAAGGCCAGATCCTGAAGATGAAACTCAAATACTTTGGCCACCTAATGAGAAGGAAGGACTCCCTGGAGAAGAGCCTAATGCTGGGAACAATAGATGGCAAAAGAAGGAGGAGGTGGCAGAGGATGAGGTGGCTGGATGGAGTCACTGAAGCAGTTGGTGTGAGCTTAGGTGGACTCCGGGGGCTGGTGGAGGACAGGAAGGCCTGGAGGAGTGTTGTCCATGGGGTCGCGAGGGGTCGGACATGACTTTGCGGCTAACAACAACAACAGATTAGCAAAAGTAGGTGCACCAAAGAGGGGCAAGAACTCCCATACAGCCATGTAATCCTTTAAATTTAGCTGACATTTCTACATGGTCCCCTACCAGTTTTATCACCTATAAGGATTTTTTTTTCCAGTTTCAGGAATACTGTGGAATTTGGGGGGAAATATACATAACTCTAATGGCTGAAGAAGTTCACAGAGGGTCAATTTGCACAAGTGCAGTAAAGCAAATGGTACTGCAGGTGGGCAAACTGAGTTTGGAGGCACTATAGGAAAAACAAAGATCGTGAATGAGAAGAGGTCGTGATCAGAGCAGGATGGAGAGAAAAGATGAGTCTGGGATGCTGGCCAGAAGACCAAGAGGAAGAAGGGAGAGAAGAAAGCACTGTGAACGCCGCTGTCTGTTGGGCACTTCATGGGCTGTTCTGCAAGCTACCCACAGTGCATTCACACGATGGCTTAGCATGCGAACCCGCCAAAGAGCTTCCACCCTTAAAAACAGCTTAGAAATATTTGTAGATAGATAGCTTCACATACTCACAGTGAGATCCCCAAAGTATAACACACCGCAATAGTTTAGCTTCAGAACACTTCCAAAGGAAATATTTGCTACACAAACACCGCTGATCAATTCAGGCTATTTTCTTTGTAAATATAAAGTTGGATATATTACAAAGCATGTCTCTGAAAAATCTGGGCACTAGTTGTTGAGAAGTGATAGCAGGGGAGGATTCTCGCCCTGATTGTGCTCTTTCCAAGACACCTGCCAGTGTGGGAAAACAGAAGCTGGGCTCGATAGTCCATCCAAGCTGGACTTCTCCTTTGTATGTGCTGATATTCTCTTCCTCCTCTTCTTCTGCATCTTCATTGTCATGGCTTTATATTACAGGAATGCCAATATAACTCTAGGAAGAAGTACGATATATTCTATCTCTCCTGAACATCTAATTCCAAGCATTTCTTCAGAACTGCTGAAAATCTGCCAAGATTTCCAATGATTTTCAAAGTCAATCCAGAGAATCACTAACAGCAATTCTTGCTAACAGCAGCAAGAATGCTGTTGTAAATAATTTATTGGCATTTCTACATAAATTAGATACTTGGGGTGAAGATGCCTTGAACTTTGAGAAGGCTGAGTGCTCGCTACATGGTCTTCAATCCATCAGCAAAGGAAGACAAGCTTCCAAATAGCCTAATTCTCAGCTCTGTTTCCTGCTAGGAGGGAGTTCAAGGCCCCAAGACTGCATTGTGTTGGCTGCAAGGTCACTTGTAGGGAAACAGGGACTACAATGACAAATGTTGTTTAGTGGAAATATGAAGTGATGCGCATTGAAGCGAAACATAAATAAATGCTAACTTTGCATATACAGCACTGGCACTGATCAGGGCTGGCTTGTCTAATGGCAATCACTGAGCCGTTTCACCCATCCAAATGGAGAAATAAATTTTAGAAATCCTTGCAAAAATCTGAAGATGCTTTATTAGAAGCAGGATCGACAGTTTAAAAGATGCCCCAAGCCATATTGATTTGGTGTGGAAGGGGTGACTCTCCCAGGGGAAGATTCCCTGTGAAATTTTGCAATCCCATGCGGGTCTAATCACAAGAAGACCCACTGAATTCAATGGGGCTCATCTCAAGCCTTGGTGGCTGCTAGTGTCTGCTCTGGATTTTACTCTGAGCTATCCCTGGTACTGAACCTTGTTCTTAAAACAGGCTCGGCACCGTGGACAGCTCCTTTGTAATTCTGAGTAAAATCTAAAATGGGTACACGGCCCCGTTGCCTTTGGAGTGACAACTCCCTGTAGCTCCTAAGTAAATGTGCTCCTAGCACAAAATGAATCAGCAAAACAACTTTTTGTTGTTGTTTTTTAAGGGAGCAATTTCAAGAAAGAGTGTCTTCCTAAATTATTGTGTCCATTTCATGAATTTTTGATCAACTTACTTACTGTTTCTTGCCAGCTAACCAGGGAAGGGCTCATTGAGGTCACGGTGGATGGCTCAGTAGAATTTGCAACTCAGCAAGTAGCAGCTGCAGTTTGAAAAAAAGGCTAATCCAAAATCTAGGGAGTATTCAGAGGACAGCTGGAGAGAAAATGGCCAGCGGCCTAAGACCCTAATAGACATCCATGGCCGAGTTATATCTGGAATTGTTCTGTTACTCCATTGTGAAAAGAATATCATAGCAATAGCAGGCAGTCACCAAAAGGGTGAAATTTGCTACAGTGAAAGGCAAAAGCATCTGGGTCTTTTTACTTCAGGAAAAAAGACAACTAAGGGCATGATCCTGTGCAGGATTAGACAGAAAGGAGGCTTACAACTTGGCTGGCTGGGGCATGCTGAGAGTTGCGGGCCTTTTCTCTCTCTAAATTTGCACAGGATTGTACTTTAAGTGTGCCATAGCCTTATACGAGTATTAATCAATACTATGAACCGAGACACAGATTCCCTCCCCCTCCACACACCCTTATGACATTTGAGCTTGGATTCCCTCAATGAAATTGTGGGATCACAGATTTCGAGCTGTCCCAAAGAAATCATTTCACACAGCACACGATCAGCATCCTCCATTAACTGCCGCAACTCTCCCAGGACTTTACCTGGAAGCCTAAGGATTGCTCTGCACCAGGCACAATTTCAGCCTCACTTACACTGAGGGCTGCTGTGAGGTTAAAAGGGAGAGGAAGAGGAGCATGTGCGCCTCCTTGGAGGAAAGTCCAAGTATGGATGTTACAAACAAACAAACAAAATGTGGGGGGAAATGGAATGTTAAAGGGTGAGAAAATGCCGATCTAACAGAGCCTTCTCTTCTCACAGCAGCCAGCCACAAGGCTTTGGGATACACACAAGCAGAAAACAAGCGCAGTAGAACCCCCCGGACAGGTTCCGGAACTAGTAGCGCTTGGTAGCATGTTTCCAGCCATTGCTGGAAACAGAATGCCAGGTTTAGCGCCTTTCTTCTTACACAGAGTTGGAGAAAAGGGCAGCTAATGCACAGACACTGAGACAGAGTGTGGGAGAGCCAGTGTGGTGTGGTGGTTAAGAGCATGTGACTGGGACTCAGGCGATCTGGGTTCTATTCCCGGCTCAGCCATGGAGCCAACTGGGTGACTCTGGGCCAGTCACAGACTCTCAGCCCAACCTACCTCACAGGGTTGTTGTTGTGGGGATAAGATGGAGGAGGAGATGTAAGCTGCCTTAAGCCCTTTGTAGGAAAAAGGGAGGATATAAATCAAAAAATAGATAGATAGATAGATAGATAGATAGATAGATAGATAGATAGATAGATAGAGGCTATCCACAGCTCTATCCTCTTTTGCATTGGATTGTCCTCTGTTTTCCTACCACTGATGCAAACCTCTTTGGGTTGCCATCCTTTTGAAGACGGTGGAGTTCTCCTGACTGACTGGGTCCTACATCAATATATAGCATATTAAAGATGGGTGAAGCATAGATCAGGCCTTTGTTTCTGCTTAAGAAAAACAAGGAAGCTAGGAAGCTGCCCATGCCGGATCAGGCTCATTTTGCTTAGCTAATTGCTGCCTAGTCCGATTGGCTGTTACTCAGACAGGCCTTTCCCTGCTCCACCTTTCCCAGGATTCCTGGAGATATTTGGGAATGAACCAGAGACTCTGACTAAGCAATGGCCTTTCACAGTAATAGAGAAGCATTTTAGCTCCTTGCATGTGCATAAGCCTAGAATATGTGATGTTTTTATTTGAGATAAAATTCCACTTTTACTGACTATTCATGGAAAGTCATGCCAAGAGAGAAGGGAAGGGAATTTAGAAGGGCATTAAACAGGAAATGGAAGACATAAACAGAATTGGGATTCCAAAGTGATTTGGGTTTTTAATTTGTTAACTTTGTCATAAGAATGAGTGTGGTATGAATGTCTGTTCTTAATTCAGTCTCAGCCAAACCAATGGAAGATCATGCTTCTGAGCAGTAGTTCTATTCTGTACATTTTTCTATTGGATCTTGGTGCTGTTCTTTATAATCCTTTCAAAAGTGTGGACAATGTTCTGGTGGGACATGGAAAATGATATTTTAAGAATTGCACGCGATTTGAGAAGAAGATCTTCTCCATGGGGGCAAGAACATTTTGTTTCTGTCACTGACATGCTTGGCCCAACAGAGCTTTCCCAACACATCTCCCGCCTCCACTTCCCCTGTTCACAAGAAGAGGGGGCTGCCTCTGAATGTCATTTCCAAGAAACCCTCAGGGGCCCCCTTCCAGAGGTGGGAGGAGCCAAAGGAAAAGGGGGAGGCCCAAAATACCAGGGTAATTTTGCTTGATGTTCTTACTGCCAGTGAGATGGAGACCCCAAGGGGGACAGAGGATGCCCCAGGCTGAGGTCTGCACTTGGATGCAGATCGGGGGTGGGGGGGGCTCTGTAGTTCCCAGCATTCCCCGGCAGGAATGCTGGCTCAGAAACGTTGGGAACTACAGGCCTTATTTCTCTTTTTTCACACACAGGATTACACTGCTACTCAGTTTTATTCTTAAAGCATGAATTGGGGAAGCTCTTTACCATGGACCAGGAATTTACATCTGGCCCACCAAATTTTGTCCACAGGTGAGGAAAAGTTCATATGTCTGATAAGGAAGCACTGACTATCTGGTGGTAAAAAATGTAAGTACCAACATGAGATGGAAAGATAAGCAGCATACTGGAGATAAGAGCTCCCCTACTGAAAAGCTCTTATCTCTAATTGGGGATAAGAACTTTTCTCTCTTTAGCACACAGCAGATAACAGGTCAGCAGCTGGCTGGCCTTGCTTGGTTCTGAGAAAGGGAGAGCTTTGCAGGAACACATAAACAATTGCCTTCCTGCACCTCAACCAAGTCTCATCACACAAGTACTGCTTTCCTACATGTTTTGCAATTGATTTTTAAATATGAATGTGAATTAAATTAATGTTTTGCTTTGCTTTCCTTTTATTTTAAATTTTGGCATCCACTTACAATATCTCAAACTGGGGAGAGGTAATTAGTGGAGTGCTAAGGAAGGTTCTCAGGAAGCAACTGGAGAGTCATTTCAGTGGGTTGGTGTGACTTCACGCTCTGCACCAGAGGGGATTGGACCCAGTGGCCTTCTTGGCCTCTTCCAACTCTATTATTCTGTGATATCCTCTGTCACCCCCCCCCCCCATTATAAACAACTAAATAAAAAAAACCCCCCCCCCCCCCGGTTATTTCCTTTACCATTAAATATGGTCTGTCACACGTCCGTGTTAAGAGCCATCTGCTCACACTCCGCGCCAGTCCTCTCTTCGCTACAAAGCTTAATGTCTCCAACTAATTACCCACGACCAGCTGATTCTCGCAAGTGCCGTAAGAACAATGCGAATAGCTACTGCACCCGCTACAGGATATATGCTAATGCATCTAACACGCCTGTCCGTTTGGCCAGACCGGGAGCTTATCTCCAGCACCACAGCAGCTCCGTCGGAGGCACATAACCATTCCTCACTGCTAGCAGCCAGCCAGAACAAAACCTCATGGAGAAAAATTGGTGTACTCCTGCAAATGTGTTCAGATGTTTAAACAAATGTTTGGCTGAAGAATAGCTAAATTATTCATACTTAGATGCTTTGATTGTACAGTCATCCGCCCACTTGCCTCGCACGCTGACGAATTGCTTTGTGCACGCCACATTTTCAAAGCCATCTCAAAAACGGCTTGTTTCTCAGTCATCGGACTTGGAGAACTGCAGCTAAGTAAATCGTGTTTAGCTCTAAATACTGAAGTCCTATCAAGGAAAGTAGCTGCAGGGCACTGGGTGGCTTGCAAGTTGGCTTCGCGACAGCAGAGCTCTTCATTAGGTGGAATCAGGCAGGCTCGAGGGAAGAACTGCTCTCACTGAGAGAAGTCTGTATTTGGGAAGGCCGCACACATCTCCTGCCTATAATTCACTCCGTCCCTCTGCCCCGATGCTGCTCTCTGGGGCAAGTCCAGCTGCAAACCGTGAGAAGAGATGGCGCATAGTTTTTATGAGACATCCATCCAGGGTGGCACCCCACCCTGCCACATCTTACTGCAGCCTCCACTTACAGGATCTGATTGGCTTGCCCTCCTTTTAAACAGATGGGTTTTTTATAAAGGGCTTGTCTAGAACAGTGGTTTTCAACCTTTCCACAGCTGGGGACCGGCAGAAACGGGAAAACCACCTCAGGGACCGCTGAGGCAGAAACAAAAAGCACCATACACATAAAACAATATTCTGTATTTCAGTTTCCAAACACAGTGCCCAAAAAATGTAAATTCTCCAAAACAGCCAGAAATGAGCAACAAAACGCGCTAACAAAAGAACAAAATACTGAGGTTGGTGCTCCCACCGAGCCGTCCCTTCCCTCGCTGGCTCCCCCAGTGGGACCAGCGCATACCAGCATTGCATACCCAGCGCATGCAGTGCCAACAGAGGAAGAGGTGGTGCGGCACCGCCAGCCCCTGGGCCAGTCTGTGGCGAGCAGAATGTGCCCCCCTCCCCCGCCGCACACCGGCAGAAGGTGTCCTGTGGACTGACACTGGTCCATGGCTTGGTGGTTGAAAGCCACTGGTACTGAGTGCTGGTGCGAGAGTTCCCTTTGTTTTTAAGTGCTGCCTTTGCCTTTCCATGTTGCTATTTCACTTCACATTGCTGAATTCCAAACAACTGTCTGTGTTTCCTTGAATGTGGGAAGGAGGGGCACTCCTTTTGGCTCCACCCTCAGAGGGGTCCCCCTGTTATAGGGCCAGGTGGCAAGACCAAAGACCTCTAACTGGGCAGCTTGTCATCATGGGGTCAGGGACCGGGCAAGACAACGGCTCTTCCTCCTCCTCCTCTCTGGCCCCTCCCGCCTTCCCAAAACACGCCCGCTCTCCTGATCAGCCTGGGGACCTGGGGGCAGCAACCTCGAAGGCATCTCAAGTGCCTCATCTCTCAAAGGTCCCACCTCTCCTGTCTCAGGGTCTTCTTCTTCTGCAGGATCCCAGCCCTGCTGACCCCACGAAAGCTGCCAATCGACTCCACTCACTGCAGGAGCTCACTACATTTCACTATGACTGTGAAATAGGTGCTTCTCTTCTGTAAAATGGGGACAGGGCCGTTTCACTGCTGAACTAATCTGGCCTGAAAAACATCATTTTCCACCGAAATGATGTGACTGGAAAATAACTGATAGTGGGAGTACCCTTTCCCATCAAACGCAGAGCAAGTTACCTCCATTTATACCTGCAAAGGACTGAGCTGCATATGATCCACACAGATGCTTTTGTGAATGCTTCCGTAACAATGGTACTCTGCACATGAACTTCAGCAAGTCTGTTGGTAAAAAGTGGACTGATACCCTCCATGCCAGAGGAAGAAAAGGCACCACATGGAATTGCTCTAGCAAGGATCTCTGGTAGTGGCAGGCCAGAATCAGTGGCAACAGCACCTTTTCATGGGCGCCCCTCCTTCCTCTGGCATAACTCCCATTTCTTTAGAGAAGACACGGGATTTGGTATGGTAAAGCAGAGAATCCAGAGCAGTGCTTGAGAAGCTTTGACACTCCAGGTTTGATCTTTCAATGCATCTCATTTCAGCACTACCCAGAACCTCCCACGTGTTTCAAAGGGCTGTACCTGCTTTGTGAATCTGCCATACACTCCTCCACCTCTAATGAAGAGCTCAAAGGAACGCAGACACCAGTCTCAACTCTCAGCCTATCCCACAAATTCTTGCAATGTCTCTCTGAGGTTCCGTGAGCTCAGCAAGACAGAAAATCTAGCTGATACAGGAGAATGTACTTCGAAGGCCGCGCATTAATGCGCACCCTGTGAATTTCTTCGGGAAGTTCCAGTTCGGTGCATCGCTGGGGAAATAGTGACACTCCTCCGCCTCAGTGGATCGCTGGTTAGCAAGTACCCTTAACTCCCGCATGCTGTGCACTTGGAGTACACTCCACAAGCACCTACTTTGCGTACTCCACAAGCATCCACGCTGCAAGGAAGCAGGACTCCTTGCACATGTGAATGCACTTCATATTGCAGCATGCCCATTTCACAGAATGAGCCACCTCTGAACGAGCAGCTCATCAAACAGAAAACGGAGAGCTACAAGGCACAAGCAGACGGGGCTCATCACATGAGATTTTCACATTTGCCCAGCAGGCCGAACAGACTTAATCAGTACATGGTGACCCATCAGGGGCACTGTCAGCATCTGTTTTTGCAGTCCACCAGGGCTTGCAAAAAGAGCCACCGGGACACCAAAATGCAACCTGGGCAGAGCTGCATTTTCTATATAGTTAGCACAATAAATGCAGGCTTAATCTTATTCAGTAAGAGATCTTGGTCATTTTATGGACGTTTGATAATAAAATGGACACCCTCCTACCCCCACAATAATGACACACGTTTCTATGACACTGAATAAGACCAACACAAAGGAGAGCTGGCTGTTAATTGCAGTTTCTAAATGTTTGGCAGATTTCTAATTGCCACATCAATGGAAATGACAGCCTCTCTTTTGAATTCATTTTTTCCTAATGAGATGTGGGGGGGGGGGGGAGAAATTACATTATTGCCACTGTTCTTATCAAGGGAAATGAAAGGCTATTACAGCTTAATTACACACTGTGGTTGCAGAGTATCCAATTATTGTTATTGCCATTATTATATTGCCTGAGGGAAGTGCTGGGTGGCAAGATGCTACTAATATTGATAGACCAGAAGATTTCACCTGTCATCCAAGTATGTAGAGCCAGCCAGCCCAGTTGTCACAGGTAGAGCGACCAGTGTAGTCTGGTGGTCCAGGGTGCAGGATGGGGGACTCAGAAGACCTGGGCTGTAGTCCCCACTCAGCCATGGAGCTCACTGGGTGACCTGGGGCCAGTCCGACTCTCAGCCTGACCTACCTCACAGGGTTGTTGTTGTCAGGATAAGATAGGGAGCAGGGGGAAGCAAACCAAGCAAGCCACCTTGAATTCTAATTCCTTGGATGTAAAATAGGTGGGATATGAAACAAACAAAAAAAAGGTTTTGTAGGGAAGAAATATGGCTGCTGTGGAGTTCCAGACAGGCACACTCATCATCTTCATTTCCCATAATTCCTCTGGGGATCTTTTTCTTAAAGGTCTTGTAGCACATGAGACTGCGGTTTGGAAACTGCTCAGTCGGCCTGCCCTAGATGGCGGCCTTGGCACAAAGCCCTACACCTTCTGGGGTTGCTCTCCAAGTCTCTAGCAACTTGTCAACTTGTCTCCAGCACAGTGACTCCACCTGTAACAGGATTATGTAATCTTTTTTGGTCCGGGGGGTCAAATTTCCATTAGGAAGGGTCTTGGAGACCACATTTCAGCTGTTGGCAAGGCTAAGGAAAAGGGGAAAACCAGGGCAGCCAAGACAACGAGCGGGGACTATGGTAATTCTTACCTTACCGATGTGGACATTTCCCCACCAAGCACAGATACCCAGCTCATTTCTGTGCATATACACTCAGAAGTAAGCCCAGCACAAAGGGTTTCACGGCAGCAAAGTGCCACTCAGCATCTCTTCAACTGGATGGTCTCCCTGCTGTGTATGCATCTTGCCTCAGTCTGTAACTGGCATGCAGACGATGCTATTTTTGGATAAGGGACTTGAATATGCTGTCCCTTCTAGTCATCTAGTGCAAAAACTTGGTCCATCCCTAAGGCAGGTGCTGGTCAGTTCCAATCACTGGCTTTGTTGGCATCACAGAATGTTCATAAAAGTCTTTCAATACTAAAGCAGAATGTTAAATCACAGAATACTGACAATCAGTTCAGCTACTGTGCGAGAAGAGCAAGGTCAGTTTAATTAACACTTAGCCACAGGGAAAGCGGATCTGTAGGCATTTGGCAGGAAGGCAAGAAGAGAGGCAGGAGAATGTGGGTCAGAGGCCCAAACAGGAATGAAGTTCACAAGTTTATTAGAAGCAACTGCTCAGATTTTTTTTTGAATGATGTGGTCTCCAAGTGACTACATCATCCTCAGGCCCGTGTTTAAGCTGGAAGTGTAAAGAGATACCCTGTTAAGATCACTTTTTGTATCACTGCACAATCTTTCCCTTAACATTATTTTATGTTAATTAATTTTTAATTCTGAATGTGTCAATCTATTGTATTTTATTGTTTTTATGCATTTGTTGTAAAACTCCCAGGGAGCTTCAGCTACAGGTGGAACAGAAATGAAATTAATACTCTTCTCCTTCCTCTCCTCCTCCTTCCTCTCCTCCTCCTTCCTTTCTATCTCTGTGAACTTGTTTGATGGCTGTAGCAAGAAACTTTGCTGTATTCCCTCATTTTGAATTTGATTGTAAGCTGCCATGGAGGTTTTAATGGAAACAATAAAACTTGAATCTTGACCATCAATAGATGCTCCATTCAAGTAAACAGAACTTTACAATGTTCCTTAAGGCACAATCCTGCACATGGTTAGACAGATGAGAAGCTCCCAACATGCCCTGGCCAGGGAGTATTTGCTAAGCCTTTTCTTCTGTCTCAACTTGTATTGGATTGTGGCCTTAAGATGCATGGAAATAGCAGCAAGACCGATGATCCTGGTGCGCGAGAAGAAGCAAACACATCGGCTCGTGGCAGCAAATGTGTGCAAGGCACAGTTCCCTCCCTCCAAAACTGTGTTTTGACATGGAAGATTTTGAAATGTTTCAAGATGATTTGACCCTGCTGTTTCTGCAAAATTGTTCCTAGATTTTCTTTTTTCAACATGGAGAGGGATTTTAAAAAGAAAACAAAGAGGCAAAGGCTTCGGTCTGATCTCAGTATCTGAAGATTCCGTTGTTCCCCGCAAGATTTTTGCTCTGGGAGAACAGACTTGCTGTCATTATTGTTCAGTGTGTGGAACCCTAGAGATATAAAAGCAGCGTGAGCCTAATACCAGTTTGCAGGCTAGTAAAGGCATCGTTATTGTACCTGACTGCTGTGCTAAATGCAGTGACAGGAATGCTATGAAATCTATTTCCCTTCCTCAGACATGGAAATGCAGCCCCTGTCCCTCCAGAGCTCTGCAGGAGCCGCCCTGACTTGGCAGATGTGCAAACCACGTAGAGCTCCTTCTCTTCGGACACCAGAAGCCCAAGAAACCACACAGACACAATGGATTCATCTATGTTTTCTTCTCCGCAGGTGACTCCCCTCCCATGATCAGTCATCAGGGTGACCACGGTTCCTCCTTTACAGAGGACCGTCCGCTATTTGAATGGCAGCTGGAGGATGGTCTGCTCTTAGAAAGTGTTTGAAGAGCTGTGCTGTCCAATTCCAGTTTAAAGATAATGCATCCTAACACTCGTGGTCCATCAAGGATTAGCACCTGGACAACAGATGGAACAAGAAGGCTCACGGAACATCTGGTCCATGCCCTCCACCCTATGGAGAGAGGTACTGGATTTCTATGGAACCATAATGGCTCTGGCTTGGCATATGATCATATAAATTAGCATATGCAAAGGCTATTATTCAATCCAATGCCCTCTTCTATTTCCCCTTTCTTGCCAAGTTGTAAGTGGTCCCCACCTTCTCAGGGCAGAGCTGCATCCTGTGAGAAGAAACATGATGCTGCCACCCGTCCGTTCCTCTTCTTCCTTGCTTCCCGATCATCGCATGCCCGCCACCGAGAATGCACTGCAGTAGCTCACCCTGCCATTCTTCTCGCCTCCTCCCATTGTGTGGTGGCAGTGAAACTGAGGCACGCCTGCGTTGTGTTCATCTAGATCTGCTTCCCAATGCTGGCGCCCTCCCTATGTTTGGACTTCAGCTCCCATCAGGCTAATGAACAGGGGTACTCCCAAAAATCTGGAGGGTGCCAGGTGTTCTGGAAGGATGTTCCAGATCTTCCAGAAAGAAAGGAGAATGAGGCACGACATAATTACCTACCTTACTACCCCACCACCCTGGGCCTCTCCTAACAATTTGTTTCATTGCACCATCAAGAAAGCATAAGAATCCCCTTACACCACACTTGAATGTCAAAGGACTGCTTGTTCTTATGAACAATGGCTGTTTAGTTCTCCTTCCACATGAGCTCCAACAAAGCTAGAATATCTTCCAGGCACGATATTTGATATACCCTAGGGGGGTTAGCTTAAAGCACCTGGGGACAAGCACACATTCATGTGGCCATCACGGATAATGTTATTATTTAATCCAGTGATGGGGATGCTGAGGCACTGGATGCGGAGCTCCATCACCCAACAGCCAAGCCAGCCAGGGTGATATTATTTGTTTTTCGGCGCCAGGCGAAGACCTTATTCGTTATTAGTTTTTCGGCGCCAGGCAAAGACCTTTTTATTCAAACGTTATTTTAATTGTTAATATTATTTATTTATTTTATTCTTTGGCCAGGGCGACTTAAATTTTACTGTTATACTGCTAAATTATATTGTTTTATATTATGTTATTTATTTATGATTGTGAGCCGCCCCGAGGCTTCGGTGAATGCGGCAGCATACAGGTCCTCTAAATAAATAAATAAATAAATAAATAAAAAGATGATGGGCATCTAACAATGCTTGGGGGACCACACATTCCCCATACGTGTTTGAACTTGAGGAACTTTTAGCCGATGGGAGCCTCTTGGCCAAAGTGTTGCGCCACTCCCCATTACCGGTAGATAAAACGGATTTGTTTTGTACAGATGCATCCCTATCACTGAAGCTCTCTGGGTGGTTAACAACAACGCATAAAAAAATAAAAATAAAACACTAAGCAGATCCAATACATACCGTATAAAATGCAACACAAAATTTAAAAGCAAAATTCAAAAGCCATTTAAGGTGTTGAATAGATGGAGTAAACCAGAAGGCGACAAGCAGCCCTTCCCCCACCTCAAATCTGCAAAGCCATTAAATGGCTCTGGTTTAACCTGATGCCAGAAAGATGCCAGAGCCGGAGCTGCATCTGCCTCACGCCAGCGGCAAGAAGGCAACAGCGATGGGTTCCTGAGGGCCTGAAGACCCCAGCAAGTGCACGGGACTGGAATGGGGTCAGGTGGGACGGAGTGTGGGCACTGTCCACTGGGCCCTCGCATTTCGTTCTCCTTCTGGTTTGCTTTGCTTGCTGTGATTAAACACCCTTGGGCTGCTGAAATATGTGAGCTCAGAGAATTTCATTATGTGCATACTTCAAGACCTATTTGTCAGACCCTTTCCACAAGGGTCAATTCACTCTGAAGTCTTGTTGCCTTACTTCTGACAGGTGGATGACAAAGCAGGAGCGAGGAAAACCATTTCAGGTAATAGGAAACAAAGCTATTTCTATGCTAATATACTGGGAAATATTATGTTTCTCTGACAGTATCATAATGCTGGGGACCATATGATGTCTGTACACTATTTGTTCCCTTGCTGTAAGAACACACATTCATTATTCCAATTTTGTCTTTCAGCTTCAGTGGCCTTTGAATAAGGGAAGGGAAACTTTCACAGAGCAGCACCAGCTACGCATTAGCAAGCGGGGTCTATGGAGCTGTGTATACAAGCAGAGCCCAAGAACAGAAATAATTAGTAATTACTGTGGTTAAATTTAGTTCGCTCACTAATCACAGGTAATTAGCAGCTATCTAAGATTAATTGTGGTTCATTCTGTGCTCCGGTTGTGGTTGGTCAAAATGGTTTCAGCGCTGACAATTCTTATGCCATTCCTCACAGAGGTATCCCTACATCCTGCCATTCGATGAAAGGGTAACTACTGAATAATATTAATTTTCCTCAATTACAGGAGCAAAGTAGCATTTCCTGCATTGGCAAGAGGAAAACAGTTTCGATTCAGCCCTGTAGGCTGCAAGCGAGACAGAGAGAGCCACAGAATCATGTTGACCTTGGATGGCGCATGCGAGCATTCAGGTGTCAGCAGCTGTGGCCGCTGCTTGACCTTGGGCGATTATCCATTGAGATCTTCATCTGTGAAATAGGGATGATGACAATACGGCTGCTCAGGGGAACAGCGCCATAAAACACAATTGCACCATAACAGAGATAAATAGGATAAGCACAGGGAGCTGAAGGCATGGGTGGAGTCTGATGCCTTCAAGCTCTGAGCATTTTTTGGACTGGAGACCATTCGTGAACTCTGTGTCAACTGCTCCAAGGGTTTTCTGGAGGAAGAGCAGGAAACAGGCCTACAAAATTAGCAAATTAGGACTGCTACCAAAATTACAGAGCTGGAAGGGGTCACTGAGGTCATGGCGGGTAGAGGATGCCATTGAAAGCTGCAGAGAATAAGACAACCCATTTGATAAAGTGGGCTCTTGTTTGCTAAACTGGAAGCTTCTTCCACCAGAAGTTAGTTTTTCGGGTGCTACAAGATGATCGGTTGTTTTCCAACAAAAAGACAAAGCTGGCAGCGCTTTCCCCTGGCTTTCTGAGACATGTAAAACAGTTGTTACTAGTTACTATGGACGCTGCCCCTTGGGAAATCACCTAGCAGTGCAATCCAGCCTGGGAGGTAATAATAAGCCTTTATAGTATGTTGCCTAAATGTGGGAATTCACAGCAGTTTCGAGATAATTACAGCTGGTGTTTCAAAAGCAGAGAAAAGAAATAATCTACTTCCCCATTTCCTGGACCCACCGCCAGTGCTTGCCCCCACAACCCTCCCCACAGACAAGTGCTGATTTTTGCCATTTATTCAACACATACACACACAATGCGGGTGGACGGGAGCTTTCTTCTTCTTTAGAAAGGTATTCATGGCATGCCGCGTCCCAAGCCAGGTGCACATCCATTTTCGGCTCTTTGGAGGAGAAGCACCCCAGTGTTCTGCTTCCAAAAAAGCTGCTGCAGTCAGGTAGCTAGACTGCTGGGTGTGGATGAAAAAATGGCAGGTTTCAGTCCCTGCTCCACAAAGGCACTTCACAGGTAACTTGAGGTGTATCAATACATCAGCCAACCTGACCCACAGGGGTTTGGTAACACAGAAGAGCTTCTGCATAGAAGAGGCATAAAGGGACCAGAATTGTGTTCGCTTACGGCCTCCATGTATGGAGGATCTGAATGGAGTCTGTGGAAATAGAAGAGGATGCTTGCAGGGTTTGTGTGCAAAAGGCGGTCTTCCCAATTAGGAGATTGCCTTTAAAGGTGGCCTGGAAATTATGTCAGGGCAACAGAGAGAGAAAAATCTGCCAAGCTCAGTTCTTCGTTTTTTCACATAGAGGTTTGGTTCATCCCAAGTCTGAGAGCTTTTCTAATATTAATCCTGTTCATGGCATACTCTGAGAAGGGATTGTGAGAAATGCACACGCATTTTTGTGTGTGTTTCTCTTGATATATGTACGTCGTCGTCGTCATTAATTTCATCGATCATCCAGTGGATGAAGTCCTTTGGATGGTTTACAACAGTTCATAAAAATACAGTAAAATATCCTTTTCCCCCCAAAGTAAAAATTAAAGCAAATTAAAACCAGTTAAAACAGCATATGATAGAGTGTAGGCCTGTGAAACCCCTGGGCCCTAGAATGTCCTTGCACGTCTTTAAATGTTTCAGCATAAAGTGCTGTCCTAACCTGGTGCCAAAAAGATAGCCATACTTTCAGCAGGCAGACTTCAGCAAAGAGATCATTCTAAAGTTCGGGAGCTACCACCAAGAAGCCCCTCCCTTTTGTTACTTAGTATATCCATTTTCTGCAAGCGCTTTTCCTGATAGGATAACCTTGTGAAAGTTATTTTTGCAAACTGCTATGCTAACATAGAAGCCTAGTGGCAGGATCAGGGCCTGAGTGACCATGCAACCAGGAGCACCTCTGCGGGCACTTGCGGGAAACGCCTGTGGAGCAATTCGGCAGTGCCGCGGGAGACCATGAAGACCAGCATAAAAGGCTTCCCTGCACTGCCGCTCCTGGCCCAGCGATGCAAGTTGTCCTGGGGAACCCTTGTGCTCTGGCCCCTGCATTGCTACACCTTGCCGCAGTTTTTCCTGCCTTGTTCAAGCCCTGCTCCGGTTTGTTTCTGCCTCGCTCTAGCCTGCGCCCTTTTCTGCTCTTCCCATCTTTCCTCTGAGTAGACCCTGCCGCACTCCAGCCTGCTATAACCCTTGCAATGTCTCTCTGGTAAACTGACCCTGGAACTGTGCCCTGAGTCTCTCTTGCTCTGTGTGCATGCAAAATCGCACTGCACTCCTCTGTGCCTTCGACCCGGCCCTGCTGACTTGCCCCTAGCCCTTAGACCACAGTAAACTCCAGACTCAGCTCGAGCTTGCGCCCTGGACCCAGTGCTCTGCCCTTCCCTGCTGCCGCCCACAGCCCGGCCCTCACCCCTAGGAGGAGCACTTCTGCAAATAATTTCTCAGGTGGAGAGCATAGCTGCCCAAATGCTGCATTTCACTACCATGGTACATTTTACGTCCCTGACCAGCCTCTTTCAGAACAACTGCAAACATGAGTCTCTGACATCGGCAGGTCCCTCTTGTGCATTGCCCTCCATCCATATTTTCTGCGCTGCCACAATACCAACGTATGCAACACACAACCCGATGGCTGAGGGGAAATTACCCTAATGGATAAATAGAGAAATCCTACAGGAGGGGAGTGGCGGGTGCTCCGTGCACACACAGGGTCACTCGGGAAGCAGTGGGCTCTGGGGGCCGAGTGGCCACGCGCATTCAGCTCAGGCTCTGAGTGTCACCTCTCCCCAAGAAACAAGACAAGCGTTGTGGTTCTGGAACGTCCGCCTTGCCTGCAAAGAAGCAACAGGGAAGTCTAAATAAGGCCACTGCAACCTGACTAGTCATCCAGGTGATGTGGAGCCTGAAGGTGCAGAGAAGGCACTAGGGGTTTGCCCTGCAACCTGCTCCCCTGAACTTGCCCATCCTGAGTCAATTGAATTAGCTGGGAGAGGTTTGCTGAGCGGATGCAGGGAGTGGTGAAGGCATCAAGCATGCCGGAGTGGAGTCCACTGCCTTGAAAGCAGCAGCGCTTCACCCTGAAAACCCTCCCCTGGGATCCAGAGGTTTACACCAGCTACCACCCCATCACTGATGCCCCTTTTCTGGGTCAGGTGCACGAGAGGGTGGTGGCTGCAGGTAACTGCAGGTAACCTGGGCAGATCCTAATTATTTTAACCCATTTCCATCTGGGACAAAGTTGCCCAGGCACTTGAGACACTTTGTGGGCCATCTCCACTTTGCAGGAGACGATGATCAATGCTACTGATCTCTCAGTGGCTTTGAAACTGCTGGCCACTGTCTTCTTTTGGATCATTTCTGTGTGTTTGGAACTGGTACCAAATGACCCAATGGATAGCTTTCCTGTGCAGCCCTGCTGTTCCATGAGCTGCAGTTTGCACACGTCCTGAAACTGCCATCCTGCAGCAACCCGGAAAGACCTTCCCACGGACAACAGACCTTCCCACTGTAGAGTGCTTCATGTGCAGTTAAAGACCCATAGCTTCACCCAGGCCTTCCATAAGCAAATGCCCCATCCAATCTCTTAATCCCACAGTGGGGCTGGCTCTAACTTTTATCATCATTTCAATAAATGTTTTAGAATTATTATATATTTTAATATACCCAAATGCTCTCGCAAACTGCTGAGAGAGAGAGAGAGAGGAGAGAGAGATTTTACATATGGTAAGCAGTCTATAAATCTGTTGAATGAGTTTTGCATCAAGGTTGCAGCATATCAAAGAGGACACAGAGTAAGAGACTTTTGTCTGAGTGCATCCTTCCCAGGTATACCAGGTCCCACGGAAAAGAAAAAGAAAGACCATGTGTGGGATGGAGGTCAGGAGACATGCTCAGTTTCTGCTTCAATGATTTTCAGACTAGAGGGAAAAGTACTTTATTTGAGCCTTGCATAGCTACAAAGGATGGATGGGATCTTTTATAATAAAGGGTCCATTTTTAAAGAAAAGTTCTTCATATTTTTCTAATAAGACCTCCCATGGCAGTATTCTCCACAGGCTGATTATGCATTGTGCCTAAAAGCCCATTTCTGCAGTAGTCTCAATTATTCTTTTTAACTTCTCTGCTGGACAAATGCTTCTGAATGCATCTAATTTCTGATATGAAAAGAGCTCCGTTTGTGACGGCTCAGTGGGGCAATTCTGTGGTGCCAGAGATGCCCATTTATGCACAAGTACTGGAGCCATCCACACCCCTGTGAGGACCATGCACCTTCTCTGGTTAATCAGCAGCAGGGAGATGGAGGTCTTTTGAACGACTCTTTTCTTTCCTGAGCTCTCTTTCTTCCTTCTTTTTTTTGTGTCAGTCAGTTTTCATAAAGAGAAACAGGCCTGGAACCTTTTCTGCAAAGCAGTTTCATAGCCACCTTAATTTAATTTCATCTGAACCTCTCTTGTTTTTAGTAACGGATGACACAGAATACATCATACCTTTTTCATAAACCTGCAGCTCTTCCTTCCAGGAGAATATTGTGAGTGAAGCTGGAAGAAAAAGAACCAGCCCGATGAAGAGCTCCCCTGCAGGGATAAGGTAGGCAATCTGCTTGGTGGGAGGCTAAATTTGAAGAAGCAACGGCGGCTGCAAGCCGAGAGCAGTCCCGCAGAGAAGAGAAGGAAGTGCTCCAGCTGGAAGCGCAATGGGCAGAGCAGGGAAGATCTTCAGATAAATCCTCAGTGCAGAAAGAGGTAAAGTAGGGCACAGTCTTCCAGGGAGCCCCTCCTCTCCCGCAAAGCTAAGCCACCGACCAGAATCGAAACAGCAAACCAAATCGTAAATCGAGAGGCCCCTTGGCAGCCTCCTGGCATAAAATGCTTGGCAAACAGCCGAAGGGCATCATCCTGCACATGCTTGGTCAGAAAATGTCTTACAACCAAGTCCCTGCTAGGCTGGTGAATGCTTGGAGCGGTGGGACTTTTTTCTTTCCAAACATGGGTAGGATTATGCCTCGCCTGTGGAACTACTGACCGAAACCTCTGGGAAAAAGGGCTTATCCCTTGAAACTTGGTCACGTAAATTCTTCAATAAAGCAGTGGATAATTCAGCAGGAGGTAAATGCTATTATGCCATATTCTTTGCCATGGGGGAGATTTAAGCCTGGCCTTGCCTGTCTGTTGAAATCAATGAGGCCCTCTGTGGTCTACCCACCACAGATTCATATGGAAAGCCCCAGTATCCACAGACACATCTCTCACTGGATCAGGTACTGTCCCTCTGCACTCCTTTATGGCTGCCCAAAGTCCCTCCCCAGTCCTCTTCTGGCACCACCAGCCCCACACAAATACCATGTTGACACACCACCAGAGTTTGATGCATTGCAAGGGTTACCAATGGTGTTCTGGCTGCAGCTTTTCTCTACAAATACACCAGTCGCCCTGTGAACATTTCGCTCTGCAAGCAAGACCCTCAGCCGCATATGGGCGTGTGCAGTGCTTCTGCTTATCCAGGGGTCCCCCAGTCCTGTCTGGGTGCTGCTGATTTGGCCAGGGCACTTGGTAAGTGATGGCACTCACAGCCTTGGCATCAGAAGCAGGTCTTGTGGCAGAGCAGATGCCAGTTTTGTCTTCTAATCTACTCTGGGAACAGCACTGCGAACACTAATGTCAGCTGCAACACCAGAGGCTTGTTTCATGCTTGCATCTGCCCAGGCAAGAGGTCCAGCCATGTCCTCCCACTTTCAAACAGAGCAGTCAATGCAAAAGGATAAACGGACACAAATTTGCCGTCAGAGGAGGCTATGTCGAAAACCCAGTGCGGGATGCTCTGCCACCAACTTTAAGGCTGCCTTTCTTGAGCAAAGAGGCTTCAAAGCGAAATTCCAACATGAAAGAGCTAAACACCAATTCACAAAGAGGTTCAATGCCAGTCTTTTAAACATATAAAAATCATACTATGTGTGTTGTTCAGTTCACTAATGCACCAGGATGAATGCATACTAAGATGGGCAAAACTCCCAAAGTGCAGCTGAACTCAAGTTAAAATTGGAAAAATAACAAACTGACAGGAACTGAAACGGATCCATGCCCACGTCCAAAGAGGGTGTCAAGCTAAAGTAGCATTCCGAGGGCCACAGAGGGGGCGCCCCCGGCTTCTTGTACCCAGTCCTATCAGAACTCCCTGCGTGGCCAGTGTAAATCACTAAGAGAACTGGCGTAGTGCGGTGGTGAGGCAACCAGCAGTACGACCCAATACTTGTCTTAAAGATGACGAAGAACCTTTAGACACATAAAGAATTCACCTCCCACCTGGCAACATTATCAGTTACCTGAAGAAATGCAATTGTTCCCAACTAGCCTTTGACCCAAAGAATGCATCATCCAAAGGACCCTTTCAGACTAAAATAGACTAAATTAAATTAAATTAAAAACAGTAATTAACCACTACAATTGGGGATGGCGGGGGGCAGCTTTTCCATAGGGACTGGAGCAGACAGGAAAGGGGAAATTATACTTCCCATGGCAACTATTAGCAATTAAAACAAGCAACACTTTGCATCCTTCCATTCTCCCCTCTCCCAGAAATTGCTGGCCCATTTAAAGCCCAGGCACAAGATGGGCCATGAATCCACCATGGCAAGGATGTCCATATTGCTCCCATGGCACAAAGGCAAGAAAGAGAGAAGGACAATGGAGCATGCCCATTTTCTCATGTTCTTTTCCCGTATTAAACACAGGTTTGGTGGGTTGGACTTAGCAGCCCGGAATAATTCTGTCTCCTAACGCTATGTGCAATTCTGGATGGGAAAGCGTGCTGGGCAGCAGAAACCCTGACTAATGGCTTCCTGTTACTGCACTCCATCGCACCGGTTTTACTTTTTGTGTGGAATCTTGAGAAAGATGTTGCATGAAGTTCTAGATTCATTTCATGGCTCTGACCTCTCACACGTGGCAATCCTGTTGACGCTGAGACTGTACTGTCCATCAACTGTACAAAGAGAGAGTAGGTGGCAAAGATATTTGGAATGTGAGGACTAATCGTAATTGTAAGCAACCTGGTTTGGAAAGGAAGAGTGGAGCCACTGCTTTGAAGCAGTGTTGCATTGCAAAGTAGATTCACACTGATATGTAGATTAACCTAAATGATTTAGAAGTCTCCTTAGGGCTTCTTTTTTGGGAATCGGCTGCTGCTCAGCAGCAGGTTCAGTCTCCGGTCTTAATAGAGCTATTGTGCCTTTAACCATGACATGACAGACAGAAATTCAAAAGGTGCAGATTTCCCGGCATAAGATGCATGTTTTAGTGGTGGAACGTGAAGGCTCCAAATGTTAGTGGGGTAGTGTATCCACTATGGGATTTGGCCTGAACTTTAAATGAGCTCAAGGTGCTGAACTGCCCCAGAACAGGTTCATCACCATGGATGGTTCCTTTAAAAGTTCAGCCTCCAAGAAGTTCCAGAAAATTGATATGGTTCCTGCAATCCCGGTGACTCCATATTCCCTGGGTATGTAGATCGGAGCAAATGGCTACCCATCCCAGCAGGGACGCATTGGTGCTGAGGGTTACTGTAGGGTACCGAGGTCGAAACGGAACGCCTACAGTCAGATTGGCTGGGTCTATCCACCATAACAGGGACTGAAGAACGGAAGCCGGGAGTCGAATCCGTTTGGTAGGTGGATCTGTCTGTGGTCGAAACATTCTGTTGAAGAACAGTTGAAGGGGACATAGCCTGAGTTTGGCATGCGGAACCACAGCGATGGAAGCAGACATGTGTCCCAACAGGCTCGGAATAGACCGGGCGGGGACAGTTCTTGCTTGTCGAATCCGAGCGATGCACTGAGCAATCGCATGCCGTCTGTCCCGAGGAAGGAAGGCTCTTGCCAACATCGAATCCAGCCGGGCTCCGATAAAGTTGATCACCTGCGTAGGGAGAAGGGAAGATTTCTGTCAATTAATACAGAGTCCGAGATCGTGCAATAGAGCACATGTAAACTCAACAGCAGACAAAAGCCCTGCTTCTGTGTCGGAGACCAGCAACCAATCATCAAGGTACGGGTATATCTGAATTCCACGTAAACGAAGGTGTGCACAGACAGGAGCCATACACTTCGTAAAAACCCGTGGTGCAGTGGCTAATCCAAATGGTAGCACATTGAATTCGTAGATTTCAGAGTCCACTGCAAAATGAAGGAAACGCCTATAACTTGGATGTATTGAAATATGAAAATAGGCATCCTTCAGATCCAATGAGGCGAACCAATCCCCTCTTTCCAGCAACGGGAGAATACTTTGAAGTGTGGTCATCCAAAACTTCTTTGGTGTTATGAATCTATTGAGAGCTCTCAAGTCCAATATTGGTCTGAGACCCCCATCTCATTTTGGGACCATAAAGTATCTGGAATAGAACCCATGGAATCCCTCTGATAACGACAGGCGACGAATAGCTCCTTTAGCAAGGAGTTGGTGAATCTCGTCTAACAGTACCAAGGAAGTCAGAGTATAGCGGATAGGATTCGGTGATGGCACAACGTCGAATTCGATTGCATATCCGTGCTGAATGATAGATAACACCCACCCATCAGATGTGATGGACTCCCAAATGGAGAGCCGACTCTTCAGTCGGTCCCCAAATGAAAGGGGGGAGGGTAGAGTTGGAATGAGAGGAGAGGTTCGCTCGTCGCATCAGCACTGTCGCCTGTCCGTATCAAAGTGGCGGCGGCCCTGTTGAAAGTGCTGGGGTGGTTGTTGCCTGCGACGCTGCTGATGTTGATGCGGTTGCTGTTGCCAAGGCGGAAATTGTTGACGGTACTGTGGACGTGACCATGACCACTTACGTCGGGGTAGAGATTGCAATTCCATACGACGGGCCGTCATCCTTGATTCATGGATTTTCTTCAATTTGCTATCCGTCCTCGCATGGAAGAGACCGGAACCGTTGAACGGCATCTCCTCAATTCTCCGCTTCATCTCGTCCGGAAAATTGCAATTACGCAACTAGGCGTGTCTGCGGAAGGAAATGGCACCGACCAGCGACCTCGAATCAGAGTCCACATGGTGCCTCCCGTTGGAAAGCTGTTGCACCGCCACTTGCATAGCTTCCTTAACAAAAGTCTTAGCAAGTTCACCCTGGTTTCCCGGGAGGGTATCGATGATGGCGTCCAGGCGTTGCATAAGGAAATATTGGTAATGCGCCAGGGTTGCCTCATAATTAGAAATTCGTAAACCAAGGCCCGAAGCTGCGTGTACCCAGCAGGCAAGGGAATCAACCTTTCTGCCCTCTTTGTCACGAGGCGAGGTGTGTCCACGGGCTTCCCGACCCTGTGAGGATTCTACAACAACCGAATTCGGTTTGGGGTGACAGAGAAGAAATGGGATGTCCTCTTCCCGCACCCAATACATGGACTCGTATTTACAAGAAGTTGGTTGTGGGTGAGCTGGGAGGTCCCATGGCTGGGTCATTGCCTGCCGTAAGGTCATAATAAATGGCAAGGCAATAGATGTGGATCGTTCGCCCCTGACCACATCATAAAAATGATTGATGCTCAGTCCCGGCTGTTGGTGGGCTTCTATATCGAGCGATCTCACTAGTCTGGCCATCAGATCGTTAAATGATATATACGGTTCCTCGGGCGACCCCAGGCCCTGAGAAGCAACCACTGCATCCGGCGAGGTCGAGTCAGCCTCAGACTCGTCGGATTCCATCCAGTAGGGGGGTGGTACACTGGAGGAAGAATCTCCTGGTGACTCTGATCTGCCACTTTCTTTAGATGGGTCCCTTGGGGCATCTCTGGGCGTTGAATGGAAACGTTCCCAAGGCGCTGGTGGTGAAGATTGTTCCCTGGAGGTTGGATAATAGGCTACAGAGTGGTACTCTTCCCATCTCGGAGTGGAGGAGTACCTGGAGTGGTACCAGTCGTCAGACCTCGCATCCGAGGAACGGCTCCTACGGCTTCTCGGAGGGGAGATGGCGATCTCACTATCCATCGGGATCGGAGGCATCGGGGTTGGTGATCGAGCTGTAGGTGGAGAATCTCGTATTTCCCCATCTGAGATGGAACCACGCCTTGAATCCAGAATGGGTTTGGCTGTCGGTCGGCACGGTGAGTCCGGTGGGGTAACCCTCATAGCCACCTGGATGGTCGGGACCAAGGGGGTTGGTTCCGAAGCAGGGATCGGAATTGAGGAAGAGGCCGAGCCCGAGTGGCGGTGTTTTGCCTGCTCGGGGTCCTTCGGCTTCTTAGCCGGCTTGCCCGTCTTATCTTTCTTGGCCTTCTTATGCACAGGATATTTATCTGAGTTGCTGTGCTTCCTTTTTTCCTTTTGTTTCCTCGGCAGGGAAACAGACTGGTCGGCCATGGTATGAGCGCCTTTTTCAGAAGGGCGTGAGGGCGGAGCAATGGAGGAAGAGGCCGGGCATTGCAGCAGGTCAGCCGAAGTTGGACGGCCTTCGGGTGGGGCCACAACAGTGGAAGGCTTAGCCACCAGCCGGTCCGACTGGAGGAGAGCCTGGTCCCACAAGAGTTTGCGGAGGCGGTTCTCCCTGTTCTTCCTCGCCTGTTTAGAGAAGGCCAAACAATGGCCGCACTTATCGGTTCTGTGCCCTTCCCCCAAAGGAGGCACAGATCATGCGGGTCCGTGGCGGGCATTTTGGAGCCGCATTTTCTGCACTTGCGGAACGCCGCCCGTTGCGCCATCGTAGAAAGAAGAATAACAGGAGATAGTAAAGTGGGAAAGTAGTATTTTTGGTTTGTTTGTTTTTTTATAGGAACGATAAAGAGGAAAAAAATGGTGCAAAAGTTAAGAAGAAAAATAAGTGAAGTACTAACAACAGGAACAAGGGATACAAACTTGGTAGGAAAAAGGAGAGATTTTCCAACAAGCAAGAAGGTAAGTAATAATCTTAGCGAGAGCGAAGCGGCACGAGGCACAAGGAACGGCGGTCGCAAAGACTGGAAAATGGCGGACACTCTGGTCCTTATATAATGCTGGGGGGAGGGGGAGCGGAGTTCCCACCAAAAACCGTTAGCTGTCAATCTTCCGGCCAAAGGCACTGCGCAGGCGCAGAACCCATATGTGTGATGCACAGAGGCCACAACAAGAACCAGCAAATAGCAATACCAGGCAGATGGAAGAGGGATTGGGGCCCTGGGATCCAGTGGCTGGGTTTCTGCTGAGTAGTAATTAATCAGTTTTGGAATCCACGCATGCAGGCAGAGCCCATATGTGTGATGCCCAGAGACCACAAAGAAGAACTGTAAAATCTCCTTGGGGCCTGTTGTCATTTCTGCACCGAAAACCAATCTGTTTGGCAGTGGAAGGCTCTAACATGGCTTAGCATAGCAGCTATCCCTGCTAGAGCTGACAGGCCTTCTGCTGATTTTGGCTTTGCCCTGATATTAATTATAGAATCCGTACTTGCGTGTGTGAGTCACTCTGAGACTGCTTCTTGCAGTGTGAAGCATCACTTAAATGTAGGAGTGGTAGAAAGGGAGAGAAGGGGAGGAAGAGGTGGAAGAGGGTTGGACCAGCTCTGGTGGGAAGGGAGATATTACTCTGTGGGAGGACCTGCACAGGAGATCATGCCATTCGCACCCAGCCAAAGGATGGTCTGAAAATCAAGGCCCAACCTGCCCATGCAAATATTGTATATTGGGGAGTGGAGATACTCATCTCCATTAAGGGGCCATTCTGTGCCCAAACTCCTGGATGCGCTCCTAAAATCCTTGTTGGAGGACTGTAGCAAGCAACTGAACGGGATGCACTCCTTAAAACATATCAGATATGCTGAAAAGGCTTATTACAATTCCTTGCTAGCAGTCATGTAAAGTGAAAAATGAATGTACTGTGTGCCTTTCTTTTGTCCCTTTTCAGGCATTCTATCTTCTCCCATTATATTTTAAAAGTCTCCATGAATCCATGGTGACTAGAGAGCTGGTCTCTTCTCCCAGGTAGGGACTTGTCCGTTTTTCTTGAATTGCTCTGGAAAGCACCATGGGCACGATCATAGTCAAAATAAGGACGTTTTTCCAAACACAAAGCTCAGATCGGTTTGTATCAATATATAGTAAGCCCTGCATTGGTAAGATCTTACAGTCTTGACATGGCACAAATAATGCAAGAGAGGTTCAAAGTAGGTTTTTTGGTAGCCCAGGTAAAAATGTCCAAAGCCATCTCTTCCCCAAGTCATTAAAGCAGAGAGAACGAAGTGATATCTTTCGAATTCCAAGATGCCAGTCTGAACAACCTTTTCCATACTAAATATACCCCATTCAAATCAGCATTGTGCTTTGGGATTCGAATGTCAAACCAATAAGTCTATATGAAAGGTTAAGGAAGGCAATGGTCCATTAGTGTTTTTCTCCATTTGGATTCCTTTTACCTGTCAATAAGGGAGAGCAGACAAGCATCCTGGCTGAAATATGCTGTACTTCCAGCATCCCAGCCCCGAAAATGAGGCAGAAAGGCAGTTCTTCTGCTATAATGCATTGCTTTAAAATCAAGATTTTCTATGCATCCTTATCTCATTTGTTACCTTCAGTGTTTCCCACAGTTGTTGTAGGCTTTCTCCATCTAGCTCTTGAAGCTAACTGGCCAGCTTGGGCCAATCCCTGGATAACTAACTATGCTTTGCTAGAGAAACACACACGCACATCCACGCACACAGACAAAGAGAGAGAGCACTTCTTTTGCTTACAAAGAATTCTAATGGACACTTTCACATTAATATTCTTCAAATAAATGCAAAAGAAAGGCCACCAAGCTTCAGGAAAAGTGCACTTTTTTACTGGAAGAAAAGAAATTGCTGTATAATTGAGAAGCCAAGTCGCAAACAGCTTTCACAGTGAAGAAGTGGAAAGCTGAGCCCAGATCGCCAACATTCCAGGCAGGGCAGGCCAACTGTTGATTCTTCTTCCAGTTATTTTGCTGACTCAGAATGGGTATTCCCACTAGGCCTTCTCAAGGAACAGAGCTTCACGAGAAGTAGTAGCTCCTCTATACTCCTCACTAGTCAGACTTCATCTGGAATACTGTGTCGAGTTCTGGGCACCAAGATTTAAGAAAGATGCAGGTAAATTAGAAAGGGTGCAGAGGAGGGCAACAAAAATGATCCAGGGTTGGGAAACACTGCCCTCTGAGGAAAGGCTGAGAGAACTGGGCATGTTCAGCCTTGAGAAGAGAAGACTGAGGCGGGACATGATAGTCCTCTATAAGTACCTCAAGGGCTGTCACAAAGAGGAAGGTCAAGACCTCTTCTTGCTGATGCCGGAGTGTAGGACACGGAATAATCAAGTCAAGTTGCGAGAACCCAGATTCCGGCTGGATGTCAGGAAAAGCTTCCTCACTGTCAGAGCAATGCGGCAGTGGGACCAGCTGCCTGGAGAGGTGGGGGGCTCCCCCACACTGGAGACACTCAAGAAGAAACTGGTGAGCCATCTGAGTGGGATGGTGTAAACTGGTGTCCTGCAAAAGCAGGGGGTTGGACTGGATGGCCTTCCTGGCCCCTTCCAACTCTACTATTCTATGGTTCTATGGATTGCAGGTGCTACCCCCACACCCTTCTGACCCATGGTCCTTGGCAGTTCCTTCTTCTTGTAGGCTGTGTCTTAGTGACTGTCTCTGAGTAGGTCTTGCTCTGATCTCCAGGCCTTCCCTAGCCTCCATCTCTGATGATCAGTACACATGTGGTTGGAAGGTTATTTGTAGCTCCCACCTCTGGAAGGTGTGGTGTGGCTCAGGGACAGGCCCTGTCACTCTACCCTCCTCCTGCAAGGACAGCCTGGTCCATATCCTCCTTAGCGTGGCCTGTTTGGCGTGGTCTCTCTCCCTCCATGCCCATAGTTCTCCCATCTGGGGAGGAGACTTTTATCCCTGGCCGGGTCTCCCTGGTGGACCTTGTTCCCTGCCGCCTGTCTTACTGAGGGGGTGAGTCTCCAGGGACAACCGCTGCCCTCAGCCTGTGCCTCAACCTTCTGCTACAGCTTTTTTCTTCTCTCCAGCACTGCCCAGGATACATGTAAGAAACAGAACACTAAGCGATGGCTCCAGTCCTTCTGAAGCAGAGCCAGTATGACGGAGCAATTCGTGTTGCGCCTGGACTTGGCAGACCAGAGTTCTCATCCCCACTCATCCATGAAGCTTGCCGAGGCCTGATCCTGTGGGATATTTTTGCAAGGTGTGACATGAATGTTGAAGGCTGTTCCCTTAAATGCAGAGACAAGGATTGCTTTGAGACTTGTCTTTAATGCCAAGACTCAGCCCTGCAACATTTTGGGAAGAGCTTGGCTCCAAACCTATACCCAACCCCAGCCCTTGCACGCACACACTTATTTTACAGAGCGCTGCTCGCCAAGTGAAGAAGTAACAGCCAAGTTTACATCTGCACTGTGCTTTGTACCAAGAGCGTGAGTCACAGCTGCACCTTTCCAGAATCAGACTCTGCAAATGTCCAGAGCAGGAGCAGAGTCATTTCACTTGCCCAACACTGAGAGCAAAGAGGTGAGCAAGCACATGAGAGAAGCCATTTTGCACAGTGGCTCACCCCTTGGGAACAGACCCATCACTGCAACCTTTAGGAAGGGCCTGAAGACGTGGTCATTTTTTCTCTAGGCTTCTTTGATTCTGTTTCAGCTGGACTGTTCTGGATCTTTTCCTAGAATTGCTTTTTATATTATAGCACCCTGCAGGAAAGGGGCTTTTGCAAACATTTTCCATTTCTATAATGAACTAAGGCCAAGCCCCTGCTTCACAGTACCCTGGACTTAAGCAATCCTGCTTATGCAAGAAACCATGCCGTGTTCACATGGCTGTACTAATCCATGCACGGGAGGAGTCATGGTTACCTTAACGGAGCTGGATCCAGCTGTTGCCATCTTTAGAGAAGACCCACTGAAATCAATGGGACTTCAGTAAATCATGGCTAATTCATCCCTTTGATTTCTGTGGATGTGAAATCCAACCCATGGCTAATTTCATCAGATTCAACCCATGGATTTTCTGGAAGAAAATTATAATGGTGGAGGAAGAAGTACAGTCTAAGATAACTCTTACTCTTCGCTTATGAGTAATCACAATGTTAATTCTCTGCATGGTTTCACTGAAAGGGACTTTTTGTGCCATTATGTGCCATCATTTTCATCAGAAACATTTGCTTGAGCAGGGCTTCAAATAAGTCATCGCAATGACAGCCATTAGAATGGCAGTGGCTCATGCAGTCTGGTGCCGCCGTGCCTCCTATGGCATCTTAAATTATGATAGCCATAGGTGAGATGCTGAGAAGGTGCTGTTCATTCGTTTTAATAGGATTAGCATGCTGGAGAAGAGGCAGCACATCACCAACTTCTACATGTCTATCAGGCTCCCGTGTTAAAACTTGCAGCCCAGGATCTGAATACAGGTTGCAAATGGCTTCTGTGTTTTAAGGACCTTCAAGAGAGGCTGGAGAATAAAGAGCTTAGTTCATCTCTCCAAATTAGTCAGGTCAGTCCTAGTCCTTCATGCCTCAAAGTGGGAGGTTGCCCTGGACTTCTGGCCATTTCAGATCTGCTCTCTTGAAGGCATTTTAATAGCCTCCCCCCTTTCTGCTTCAGCTCTTACCATTTCTAGCTCAATCTTCTCTGCAATTTGCCACCAAGTTAGGGATGCGTGAGAATTCTAGTTCTGTTTGTAAGGCATGGAAGCCTGTCCCCTCCAAGGTTCAGATGCAAGTTTGAGCACTGCAAATGTTCATAAATCATCCGCAACATACTCATGTTTGTTTTACTCCCAGACTCAAGGTTGGTTTGTGCAAATTTCCTCTGTAAACTAAATCAGCCCCATCTTACTATGTGGAGGAAATTTGTACAATCATCGGTTCAGCCACTGTCTGATTTGCCCGGTTCTTTAATGCAGGAGAAGCTAACTGTGATCGTGAATGGGAATCCGGCGCAAGGCAAGTGGTGAACCAACATTTGGAAAATCTTAACTATCTCAAATAACCCTGTTTTGCTGCCACCAGATGCTAGGCCTGCCTTCCCAAACCTAGTGCCCTGAGGATGTTTTCATCGGCATCTTCCACCACCCCTTCCTGCACCACCCAAAAACTTCAGCTATCCCTGAATACTGTCCATGCTAACTGGGGTTAACTGGACCTGAAGTCCAACCCATCCACAGGGCCCAGGCTGGAGAAGGCTGACCTAGGCTGCTCCAACGTAGGATATACTTTCCAGACTGGAGCACAGTACAGGATTGCTTTACACTGCCTGTCTTCACTCCTTCACTTGCCCTAATCATTTCTTGCTGCTTGCCTGTAGGGCCAAAGAAAGAAACTGGACATTGGATCAGGAAAGGAATCGATATCCTTGTTACTGGGGATGCTTAATATTTTCAGCCTTTTACAAATAAAGGGTTATTTAAAACAATTTTAAAAATAAGTCAGGGAACATTCTGAATAACTGTGCAAATAATAAAAAGCAGCATTCTGAGTAATTGCACAACTGTCAGCAGTAAAGTCTTTGAGGTTAACCAGTCTGTAAGTTTCTTTGGTTTTCATTCTCACAGTAAGTAACATTCTAATCCTATTATGCCTTATTGTTCTTAGCATTTGAGCATTCTGACACTGCTTAATATGGATTTTTTTTCTTTAAGCAACAGCAAGGTTTTTTCCATGATTTTTTCTTCTTCCTATTCTCATTCGCTCACCAACACAAAGAGCATGTTTTGCATCTTAAAGCACATTCTGTACTGTCTTAGGCAACTGAATTCACTCTTGGCATTTGAAACCTTTTCATTCTTGCTGAAAACAAAAATCTACCCTGGAGTTTAGGGGTATGCGAGTATCCATCTACCCTCATTGGTTCTGAAGAACCATATGCTCATGGAACCCTAGTGAGCTCTGGTAATCATGATGTCTTTGGAGGCAGCTTGTTTGCGTGTATAGATTTTCACTTCAAGGAACTAGTAATATTTCAGGCTGCAATAGTGTCTATATTTGTCATGGCTGTAATTTTATGCACAGTATGGACTTACTTCTGAGTAAATGCATACAAGAACTGCCCTGTGATTTTCTGTGAATACAGGTTGAAAACCTTTGGTCACATTTAATGGGACACAGTGACCACAAAAATGGACCAGAGGAGAAAGAGCAGACCCCTTTCCTCACCAAAGGCATTTTTGTTACACGGAGACCTCTGTAAGCTCAGCTAATAAATTTCTCAGCCTTTATTCTTGACATTTACTTCTTGCAAACACCTTTATCTGGTGTTTGATTTATGACCTCATAAAACTAGCACCACCAGCATGTTAACAACCTAATTATTTATCTGCCTTTAAATGAGCACTACAGTTTATATATCTATATATTTGCTGATCTAAGCTGATTAAATAAATACTGTACTTTTTAACGACAACCAGCACTTCTGAGAGGCGGCTGAGTGTTTAAACAACAATGACAAACAAAGAAATGTTCGACCTACAGTCAAAGTCAAAAAGGTTCACTGATCAATACATATTGTACTAATGGACATGCCTTACGTGCTAAGTACTTTCAGAAATATTTCAATCAATTTCTCCTTGGATTTTGCTGCCTTCTAAATTCACAACTTGGTGGGGTTCCCCTCCCTTTCCTGCCTGCACTGTGCATGATGGGGAATAAAACCTCTCGCTATAAAGAAATACAGAGGCGCAGGCGAGCAGCAGCAAGAGCCAGGTAAAACCTGCTTCTCCACCTTAAGAGAAAGGGGCGAGACACAAAACCCTGGATGTAATTCTCCTGAATCTTGTACTGATTACGCTACGATTAATCTCTAAGCCTTTCTTTTCAGAAGATTGTCATTCTAAGAAATGACAGCATGTTGAACTTCTTCATTAACTGTGTGAGAGGGTGAAACACGGAGAAGAAGGAAGGAACCGCCGTCTTTTAATACCTTAACATTTTTACCAAAGAGGACTGTGATATGAATTACAGGGATGCTGGGCTTGAGGAACAAATTCAGTTCTGACCAGGAGAGAAAGAAATCTCTTCTGCAATGATGAGCAATTGCCTTCCTGTATTATGCACTGGTGTGACTTCATCCGCCATGCGATAGCTACTGAAAGGCCAGTAAAGGTGCCAGAGGCAAAAATTTAGGCAAAATTAAGCCCAGCTGCTGAACTCTGGAGGTTGTACGTTTTCCTCTCTGAACATGAACAGGATTGTACCCTAAACTGCTTTAGAAAATGTCAGCTGTGTGTGTGAATCTGCCCAAAGCACAGATGGATGCCACCTGCTACGGAAGCGACTGAGAGTGCCCTCCCATCACCTCCATGCTTAGGGCGTGATGCAAGCTGCGGTGAGCATTGCTGCCACAGGACCTTGTAGCTGCAGCTGAATAATCCTGTGGCCTCCCAGATAATGTCCAGGAGGCCACAGGACCGAGCCTTTACTATATTCTAAAAATACTTTATTTCAACTTATAAGCATAAACAAGGCTTTTCCCCTTATCTTATTTCCATTTGATATTCAGTAATAATATTTCTATTTAGCCTCAGCAATTAAAGCCAAATACTTATCAAAGGATTGCATTTAATAAACAGGCCTTCTGAAGAAAACTAAGTATGTGTTATTTTCTGATGATGGCGAAGTGTCCCAGCAGAGGCCATCTCGAAAGTGAGGGCCCTTCCTGGGTGGCAAGAGATGGGATTTCTTTAAACACAGAGGAGGGCATTGTGGCACTCTCCAGAAGTTTTGACCTAGAGCTCCCATGATCCTTCTGGCCATGTTGGCAGGGGCTGATGGGAGTTGTTGGTCAAACCACCTGGAAAGTCCCAGATTGCCCACCCCACCCCAGGATGATACACCTGCCACCTTTCTCTCTGTGTGTTTCTAAGTACATGCAATATGATTTTTAAATCTGGCACTTCATTTTTGAGGGTGCCTTTAAAACCAAGTGCCTGAATTTAATTGTTAAAGCCTTAGCATTTGCCAGTATCAAGGAGCTCAAGCTTGGCTCCCTTTCTCATGTCCAAGTACAATTAGATATTGATAGAGGAGATACCCTTGCCATCAGGTGATGTCCCAAAACCAAAGCTGTCCCAAAACTAGGCTTGTCTTGAAGCCTTTTCTCTCACATGACACATTTACATAGTCCCCCTGCTGCCCCCAAACTCATGAACTCTCCCTGATGAGAGTCCAGCCCAGGCCGAAACAGGCCCTTGGTTTGACTGTAGGGTATGTGATGCAGAAATACAGTGAATCACACTGTAGCTAAGCAGACCGAGCTCCAGAGGAAAGGCTGTCCCAAGGGCTGTTGCCAACCTTGAATTGCACGGCGGGATGTCCCATTGCAAGACAAATCCCATACTTTGCCTTGTATGGAACCTGAAATTACTCATCTATTTAATTTCTTTACTGCCCAATAGTCAAAGCTCTCTGGGTACTGGACCACACGAACGAATACGATTAAACACAATGTAAATTAAAACGATACAACAGTATGCAATTACATTAAAATTGAAACACAGTCTTCTAATTAAATGGTTAAAACCAGTCTGTGCTGCTAGGCCTGCAGAAAAATGGGTGACAATGCCGCAAGCCCCAGTATGCGCATCAGCAAAGAGGACAGTCTTAACCTGACACTGGGAAGATAATAAAGTGGGTGCCAGGCAGGCCTTGCTGGGGGCATTAGCCATAATTTGGGAGGTACCACAGAGAAGGACCTGCTTTTTGTTACTAACTGAGCTTCCCTTGGAGGTGGCATTCAGAGGAAACCTCAGATGGTGAGTGTAGTGACTTTGTGGGTAGAAGAGGTATTCCTTCAGACATTGTAATCCCACACATGGTGTCTATTGGTCCCATTTTGCAAGTAATAACATTAATAATATGAATAACAATAACCTTTTGTGCTCCAAGCACTGCATGCATACGTTTCATGCATGGCTATCAAACTACCAAGACCAAACTTGACCTGTCAATATTACAATCAAATTATGGAATGTAATGTTTGATAATAAAGCCTTGTGAGTACATACAGAGACTGAGATATTTTAACACTCAAAGAGGTGAAAGGTGGGTTGCAGCTTCTGATTTATGTGAAATTAAGGCCAGGTATGGGCTCGGCGCAATAGTATCACATACATTCATATTACAGTTTGATGTTATTATGATGTCTCTGCAGAGCAATTTCCACAATAACTAATCTGCTAATTGCAACTTTACCTTTCTTCATATAGTGCAATGAGGACAAAAACTTATGGCTGGATCCTAGCAGCAAACGTGCCAAGCTTGCAGGCTCCTGCTCCAGTCCTGATTTATTATTTACACAGTGCATCAGTGCATAAAGCATTATGAGCAAGCGAGAGGTTCCTGCCCCAAGGAGTTTACCATCTGCAAGGTGAAGAAGGGTCAAGTGTGGGCGAGTGCAGCTACACAAACTCCGCTTTTGTTTCACAGAAGGGACTGTGAGCAAAGAGAAGCCAGAAGATCAAAGAATAGACTTCCTCAGTGGAGACACCTCCAGGCATGTTGCACTGGAGCGCCCATCATCCCTGCCCAGCCAGGCCAATGTGCACAGACGCTGCTGTTGCTCAAACTATCAGCAGGCCATCACATTAGAGCAGGCTGCTGAAGAACAAGGAAGATACAGGAGCAAACTATAACACAGAAAGAGTGTCTTGCTCAGACAAGGCTCAGCTGGGACACAGGAAGTTGCCTTATGCTGAGTCAGACCCTTGGTTCACCTACTCCAGTACTGCCAACACAGACTGGCAGCATCAGCTGTCCAGGGTTTCAGGCAGGTCTTTTGTCCAGCCCTACCGAGGGAGGTCGGGGGTCGAACTGAGGACCTTCTGCATACTCCTCCTTGCTCAGAAGGATGCATGGACAGTTAGTCCAGGGCCAGAAGGAACTTCAGGTAAACATACTTGTTGTTCTCATTTCAGTCATTCCACAACAGAGGGTCATTCTCAACAAATGCGCTGCCAAGTGAAATGGGATTCTTAGCCCTGTGTGGACCTTGGAAGGCCTGCGCTAGCACGGGAAGGCAGGTGGGTGGGAGGGGAGAGTTCTGCGTCTGCCTCCCCATGCTAGCATCTGTCCTCCCAGAAATTTTCCTGCTGGAAGCCCTCCCCACACAGGCCGCTTTCTACCAACCGTGACCTCTGTCAGGTTCCAAAAATAGCAGGAAGTCCACTGGTGGTGGAGAAACAGCCAGGGGAGGGGGTTGAATCTCACCGCCTCGTTGCCTATTATCGGTAGCCACCTCCATCCCCACGAATGTCTCTGTGTGTTCCGCGATCTGATGCTGATCTGCCAGAGCCAGAGATGTCATAGGATCATAGAAGAAGAGGGCTGGAAGGGGCCAGAGGGCCACTGGTCCCATGTCCTGCGTGGTGCTGGACTCGCGGTTAGACCATCCCTCTTGCTGGCCGTCCAGCTACATCTTGAAAGCCTTGGTGTGGGAGAACCCACCACCTCCCTGGGTCACTGGGCCCACTGTCACACTGCTGCAGCAATCTGGGCATTTTTTTCTGCTATCTAGCTGGAACCTGGCTTCCTGTAACTTGAGCCCATTTTTCTGTGCCCTGCAACTCAAGAGGAGATCCTGTCCTTGTGACAGCCTTTCAAGTACCTGTAGAGTTCTGTCATATCCCCCCCCCCCCCGCCACACACACAGTCTTCTCAAGGCCTCGCACGCCCAGTCCTTTCAATCCCTCCTCACAGGGCTTTGTCTCCAGGGCCCAAAGCACGCTTGCTGCCCTCCTCTGAACCCTTTCCAGCCATCTTTCTTTGGCTGTGGTGCCCAGAACTGGACACCACAGTACTGCAGAGCAGACCGAACCAGTGCTGAGTAAAGGAGAACAAGTACTTCATGAGATTCAGAAGTGTTATCCCGTTAATGCAATCTAAACCGGCATCTGTCCTTTTTGCACCCACCTCACATTTTCCACTCATACTCAGCTTGTGATCTCCACAGAAGAGGTGGCTTACTTTTGAGCTGATGCTTGAATGGGGAGGGTTTGTGGGAGGGAAGAGAGAGAGGAGTTGCAGGAGAGAGTTTTAGGAAGAATGGGCTGCATGTGGAAATTGTATGGAAAGGGACGCCCTAAGCAGTTCAGGATGACCCAAGAATTAAGGGCATAGGAAGGGGATATATCAGGTGATGAAGTCAGAAAGATCCTTAGAAGGAAAGGGTAGGTCTGGTGAAAACAAAGCAAGACAAGGCCTTGCACTGGCACATCGGAAGAGCTGCAGGCAGGTAGACCCTCCAAGGTACCAGGTGCGCCACCTGGGGACACCTGCATCAGGTTTGGTGTTCCATCCTCTATGCCCCTTGAGAACATTGCTGGTGCTTAAAAGGACCGCATGCATGCTTCAAGAACATGCTCGGGTGGATCTGCTGAGCACCGTTCAGGTTTGCTGCAGGTGCAGCCATGGAGTCCTTGCGCTCTGGAGAGGAGAGCAGGACAGGGGGTGCTTCTCCAAAGGCACCTGTGAGCTCTGCTTTGCATGGCAGGGCTTTTGCATTTTTGGCAATTGCTGTGCCTGGTTTGCAGTCCTGCTCTCCTCCTCCTCCTCCGCGAATGCTGTCCTTTCTGCAAGGATATTCATCTTGCTGTTCCATAAGTACATTAAAAACAGATCCAAAGGAGGGATGTGGGTTTGGCAAAGGAACTTGGTACTCACAAGCAGGGCTTCACCTCTGAGAGGGCGTCTTTGAATTTGAGCTGATACACAACAGGAGTCCTTACATTCACACGCCCCGCAGGAGGAGGGTGCTGACCGAGCTCCCACACGTCTAAATTGGCCTGGCGTAGGCTGTGCGCTTCAGCAAACCCTGCGGGAAAGCCCTCGCTGCAGCAGGCAGAGGAGGTGCATTTTGGACTGGTTCACTTCAATTCTATCCATGCAGAAAAGTTGCATGCCATGTGATGCAGCTTGGTGAGGGGGCATCCCAAAATGCAGCCCCCCCCCCACCTGAATTGGGGAGTGCTGTAATGGAAGACTCGGAAGAAAGCTTTTGATGGATGTGTTATCTGTGCAGTTTTCCGGGAAAAATAATGAAGAACCCAGCTCGTATGGTAGTGCACTTCAAGTCCTGCTCTGACTTCTACTGCCATGTTTTTGAGCTCACAACTCATCACACCCTTAAGCTTGCTTCTGAAACCACAAAGAGAGGAAATATATTTTCTTAGAAAGATAGTAGTTGCAATTCATTAGCTTCTACTGAACTAGGAAGGACGGAGAGATGACAGCTTCCTTCCATGCCTCCGGTTATTTAACAAGAATTGTAAAAAGGTCAGTTAGGATGCAAGAAAGAAAGAAAGAAATTTATTAGGCTTCTACCAAGACTTTCAAACAGTTCAGTCTACTTGGTTGGCAAAGAGAGACACTTTATATCATGGCCTTGGAATCACAGCCAGCTGCAGAAGCAACTCGAGCAATGGCTTTGACCAGCAGCACATTTAAAGTCCCAGTGAAGCACCTGGCAATCTGGTGCCGCCTGGGACGCTGCAGTGATGTAGCAGGAACAGACA
Source organism: Varanus komodoensis (assembly GCF_004798865.1). Classification (NCBI taxonomy): domain Eukaryota; kingdom Metazoa; phylum Chordata; class Lepidosauria; order Squamata; family Varanidae; genus Varanus; species Varanus komodoensis. The sequence goes on along the minus strand of NW_025335440.1, from coordinate 12,031,853 downwards.
TGGACTGGACTGACCTCCAAAGAGTGCATGTCATCATGCCAATCCTCGATCGATTACATTGGCTACTGATTGAGGTCCAGGCCTGATTCAAAGTGTTACCACTCAAAGCCCTAAATAGTTTGGGACTCGGCTACCTGAAGGAACACCTCCTGCTTTATGTGCCTGCCTGAACCCTGAGATCATCAGGGTTCAGGCAGGCACATCAGAGATCAACCCTGAGATCATCAGGCTTCCTTTGCAGCCTCCTCCAAAGGAGGCCTCCTTGGTTGTGGCACCCATTTGAGGAATCCTCCCCTCAAGAGGTGTGCCTGGTACCCACTCTCTGTCCTTTTGGTGCCAGGAAAAGACCTTTCTGCTTTCCATATTTTAACAGTTAGATCTCATTCTCATTTCTACCATATTTTACTATACCTCTGATGAGATTTTGCTGTAATAATGGTGGGAGGGATTATTGTATTACATTTTGTTCCATTATGGTATTTGCTTATTGGATTGGTGTGCTTTTATTATCTGTGCTTTATATGGTATTTTCAACTGGTAAACAACCCAGGGAGCCTCTGAGCTGATAGGTGGTGAAGAAATGTAATAATAAATAAATACATAAATAAATGTGATCAGGTTACTAGTCCTTATTGATGCCAGGTAAACAGTGCTAATTTTGTGACACCTGGCACCATCAAGATGCTCTTGGGGCATCCAAGGTCATTCATTTCCTCAAACTGAAGCAGAGGAAGCCATTGCAAGCAATGCGGAGACCCTGGCATTGCACAGAGCTTTGTGAGCACTACTTAACGGAAGAAAGTCCGCTTTTGGGTAGAAATGCTGTGCTTTGAGTGGACTCCGAGTACAGAATGAGTCAGGGAAAGCACGACATGGTTTGGCTTCCTTTGGATTAGGCAGCGCAGGAGAATGCAACATTTGTGGCTGCATTTTCAAATATACAAGCAGGACGAAGGAGAAGGCAAAGGCACATGCTTCTGAAAAGCAATGGGGCAAGTCCGATCCCCAGAGAGAGGCCCTCCACCCCACGGTGTGCCCGGACATTCCAGAGCTCTCTCTGTGCTGCTGCAGAGGGAAGCCTGAGGCTGCTCCACTCGCCCTTTCCGATTCAGAGGCAGGCCTGTCTTTTCTAACGCTGGAGACATCCTCCTTCAACACCCCCAGTAGTTCTGCAGCGATCAAGTGACAACCTCCGAACAATCAGTTCCCATAAGTAGATTGTTCTGCTATTAATTTTCTATTAACAAGCCACCTTCCTAGAAACAACTACCCACAAATCTTAAAATGGTTTACAAAAATTGAAAATTCAGTGCACTTAAGGTTGCTAAGAGCCCTTTCCTCTCTGGAAACAGGCTGAATGCCTGCCTTTTAGAAAGTTTGACAAGATATTTTTTTGCTTGGATTTTTGCACATAACCATCCTTTAGGGTTACTTTCCAAATCTGGGGTTCCCCTTTCCCCTCTCAGCACAGCTGTGGCATCCAGAGCATTTGCGGCAGTTTTCTACTAACCACAGTTGCACTGTATGTCTCAACCAGAAACTGTGGTTAGCCATAACCATAACCATGGTTTATGGAAACAAATTGGAAATATTAACCACAGCATGGAGTTGTCTCATTTTCTTAAATCACAGTTAATACTAAGTATGGTGTGTCTGGGTTCAGACCTTACAAAAAGCAAAGTGGGGAAGGAGTGGCCAAGACTTGCTGCTGCTCACACAGATAGGGCTAAACTATGATTTATGGATCTGTGCAAATGTAGCCCAAGTAAGCTGCTTGTGATGATGACTCTGAGTTGATCTTAGACACCCTTTGATGAGAAATTGGGTTGAATAAGATACGGTATCAAGCAACAGCACTGACTGTAAAGCAAAGAAATAATGAAGGTTGCTGACAGGTTATGGGCTGATCGTGTCAATGTTCACCACAGAAAAACCGTCCTTAGTTGTCATTCATATTCTGGGCAGGGGATCTGTGTGATTGACACTTGAAATGCAGCAAGAAAAAGGTCACCCAACCATAACTTTCTGGATGGGTTCACACATTATTACAAGCAACCCTGCATGGTTTCCATGGTGTGCTTTTTTGCCTGGATATGCCTGGTAGAAGGTTACATGGTTTCTATGCTAGCATGGCTTCTACTCTCCTTGCTCAGTCCTCCTGCTGTCGGCACATAGCCCATCAGTCACCACACCTGACATTCAATCTCATGCTGGATGGCTGAAGGACTCTATGATAATTGCAAACCAGGACTGTGAAAACCACAATGCTGGGTTCAGCCAACTGGAGAAACCACGGTGAAGCATGGAAAACATAAGACAGACCATTGTTTCTTATTGTGATTTCTAAAAATAAAACATACCATGCTGAAATACCACAACAGGGTTTGGACACCACAAAACACCATCCTGTGCAAGAAACCACCATGGTCTGAAATGTTATGCAAACCTGCCCTCTGCCTTGAGCAAAAAATTACCATCAAGATATCTTTGACACCTGATGCAACATTATCTGCCACTCCTGAAATTGCAGTAAGACGTCATTCCTAAATTGTGTCATCAGATACACGAGGGTGGCCAGTGGTGGACTGCTCAATGCTGCAGTGTGGGCACAGATCACAACAGTCTCCACAGCCCTCGCACCCAGCAAACTGCAAAACTGCAATCGGCCGGGTGGATCCTTAGCAGCAAAACAGGGTCAAGGAGTTTTCCTCGTCTAGGAGAAGGCCTTTTGCAAAACTTTTGGCTCTTTGCAGCGGCATTATGGCTCCTAGGCAACATCCAAGTGGCCCTAGAAAGTTCAGATTCCCTGATCTGGGGCTGGAGACAACACTTCAGACTTGGAGCTGGGAATCCAAGCTCTGAGCCCTGTCCCCACCCCCTGGAAAGGACTCCGTGCTGTGATCTCAGAGAGAAGCAAACTGGGGTGTTGCAGGGACAGGGAGGCGAAGAGACTGGAGAGGCCAGCACATGAGCTACCCTGAAGCTCATCCGGTCTCCCCCTGCCCCAAAATGCTCCAGCCAGACTGCCAAAAAAAGCCCCCCAGCTGCAATTTTGGACAGGGATGAGAAATTGCCTCAGCTGCAACTCCCGCTCTATACAGGATGACCCAAGCCTCTGAGTGCAGAATTTCATTGCTCCTGAATGACCCTTTCAAGTCCAAACCAGCCCAAAATACTTTGCAAACTAACTTTTCACCATAGTTTCTCCTAGCTGCAGCTAAATTCAGATGAAACAGCTTTTATTTTATTATTATTTTGCAGGGGGAGGCTGATTTAACTCGGATCACACCTGTCTAAGGGAGGGGGGTGTTGTGGCTACTCAAGGGACATGCAGGGCTCCTTGGCTGGGAGGAACTGGGGCTCAGTAGCAGACCAAATGCCCTGCATGCCAAAGTTCCCAAGTTGGACTCCCGGCATCTCCAGGTAGGGCTGCAAAAATAATCCTGTCAGAAACCCAGAGAGGTGCTGCCATACCAGGGTAGGTGGAACCCATGGCCTGACCCCCGTGTTGGTGCCCATGTTAAAGCACAAGCTGCAGACTGGCAAATCCTTAAGCGCCAAACATGTCTCCTTAGCCAGTGACCTGAGTCAGCTCGATCCGAAGTGCCTCCTCTGTACAGGTCAGTGCACAAGCTCATTTTTAACTGCTGAGACAGATGCAGGGTTGTGAACCTACAGCCTTTGGAAAATTAAGAAACAGAGAACTGCCCCTTTCCCTTTGGCGTGCTTCACTGGCCATTTTAGTTCACTGGTTTCATTTTGGTAATGCAGAAAGAACAAGAATTCTTCAGCAGACCTCAGTGTCTCAGGCTGGTACAGCAATGTCATCACGAGGAATGCCGTAAGGAAATGCTCACCACGTACTGTGACAGTAACAGCTGCTGTTGCAAATGCAGCACAGCTAAATACTCTCTGCACAGCCGAGGAGGCACTTTTGCTTCCCACCACATGACAGGAAAAATTCTTCCACTATTCTCAGTCCATTTCAGTATGTGCTACAGACACGTGCACAAGCAAATACTGAACTGGGGACCTCGGATAAGCACTAAATGTGGAAAAAAGTCCCTATTATAGTACCATGCAAAAAGTCCCTATTATAGTACCATGCAAATTTTTTAATGTTTTGCATTTGGAAATGGGGGATAAAGGAATTTGATTGAGAGAATCAAAAAGAGGTCTCAGACCCTGGCTGTTTTTAGGGTCCGTGTGCTATTGATATGTATGCATGTTAGACATTAGTATTATGGCTGTACCAATACAAGCTATCAGCACTGTTACTTGGACCATGTGGGCACAGCTGCTCCTCCTGAAACGGTTCTTAAGAATCTCAGTGTAACCCCTTCCTACAGCCCATTCTTACCTCAGAGTAAATCTCAGCCATTTCAATAGGGCCTACTTCCAAAGTAAGTGGATTGGAGCTTCAGTGTCAGGATGAGGAACTTGAAGTTTCCCCATCGTTAAAATGTTGATTTTAAAAAAGAGAGAGAGAAAGAGAGACTGATCTTTATGTAAGAACAGTAAGTTACATAAAGAGGTTCTTTTGTCTGTTTTGGAAATCAGAATTCTTCTAAGCAGGCCCACTCACCCTTGTGCTGCCAAGAAATGAGAAAAGAGATGATTGTGGGTTAGACCAACTGCTGTTCCTTGCAAGCATACAGAAGCTTTGCACTGACACAGGACGCTTCTGCAAATGGAACGGAGAGAAGAGGGACCCTATGGTAGAGGGAGCTTTGGAAAGTTGATTAATGATGCACATGTTTCTTGACTCACTTCGGGTGGCAGCGCAAGCACCAAGCTTTTAGCAGGGAGGCAGAGGGTCCATTAGCCAGCAGAAGGTAACAAGGATGTTGAAAAGACCCGAAAACTCAAGGTTTTCCTATGATCGTGGCAAGAAGATGATTCATTTTATGTTCCCATCTTAGGCATGCTTTATCTTTAGAAAATATCAAGTCTGGCCGATAATCTTTTGAAGGAGAGCAGAGAAGTCAAGGAAAGTTATTATGAAAGGCATTCGCTCCGAGAAGCCAAAATGTTGTGTGTGTGTGTTGGGGAGGAGGGGGGGAGGGGTTGCTTTCCACTTAGGGAGAAAAGCTGATAAAGCTTTTTTACTTCAATAAAATGTCACCCTGAAAAGGCAGCTCCTTTGTGCTGCCTCTGATTGCGCTGCATCTAATAAGGACTCCGCCATCTGCCTTTCCCACATACCTTGAGACACATGCACATGTGTAGAGCAAGGGGCAGGGCAGAGAGTGGGAGTGGAAATTGCAACTCTCAGCATACTAAACCAGAGGAAAAGTATTTTAGGAATTAATTTGCATCTAGGGACATCTCTTTTAATTAGACTCCTGCATGATCCGGGCCAATGATAAAGAAACGAAGTTGCAGTCCCTTTAAATGACAATGGACTGGCTTGGATGCAATGCTAAACCACAGCTTAGCACAACCTACAGCAAGCCTTGCACTCTTGTCTTCCTTTCTCCTATAGAGCGTTCACAAAGAAGACTTCAGAAGTTTTTGCTCCTGTTTTAGCCTAACTTCAACTTGCTGTGTGAACCAGACCCAGTCAAGCTAATTAATTTCAACGATGGTTATTTGAAACAGTCGAACTTCATACAAGTTGAGCAGGCTTGCTTGTTTCAACTAACCATGGTTAAGAGCAGCTTGCCAAGGTTTGGATCACACGCTAAACTGGGCTGGAAGCTTCCACATCTCCTCTTGGCCGCACTGAACGGTGTGTGGGGAGAAGAAACATGAAGCACACCATGTTGACCGTGGGTGAGCTTCTCCCATGCTGAGCCCTGGCTTAGCATCATGTATGTAGCAAATTTGTAAGGGCTGGAGCAAATGGATTTTTAAAAATCTCCTTCCCAGTGGCGAATAAAGGGAGGGCTTGCAGGGGAACCACTGTATTGTGTGTCTCTGAATTGCTTTGCAACATCTCAGAGGGCTCAGAGATTCTGCCCTCTGTGCCCTTACACTGCTTTGAATCCGTGCCTATAACACAAGCCCAATGAAGTAGCTCTTGTTTTACCAGCAGGGAAAGTTGTTTCAACCAAAGATGAAGTCCAGCTGGGAGAAATAAAACCACTTTTCTCGGTGGTTGCTCCTAAATGGTGCACTGATCTTCTAGAAGAGATGCATCTGACATCCCAGATTACCACCTTTAGCAGGGAGTGAAAGATGTATCTCTTCCAAGAGGCCTTTCTAGATTAGTTCCCATATCAGTTTTATTTAATATGTTGTTTTTAGTCAGTTTTAATTACTGTTGGTTTAGTTTCTTGTAAATTGCACTAAACCTATGAGAATGGGGCAGCATATAAAAATTAAAATAGATAGATACCAATTTTATGAACCAGACCAGAAAAACAATCATCCACTTGTAGGTGAAGTACACTGAGGTAAGTCTAAGGATTTATTTTTTGCATTTTTACTCCTGGGCTGAAGAAGAATCCCACACACACGGGGGGGGGGGGGACCCAGAAGCTTTTCTTGGCATAGAGCTTTGCTTGCTAAATGCCTCTGTGTTAGGACTAGTATCTCTCCACAGATCAAAGCCACAGAGGAAAGAAGTAACAACTGCGCTAAGTGTTGGAAGAAAAACACAGGACAATTGTACATGGCATTCAAGATAGAGTTAATATGCACGATGTTCCCAGCAGGTTATTTTAACTAAATTTGGCACCATGCATCTCTGGATCTACTTGCAATTGGTACTGCTTTCAAGGTAAGACTTTTGGGCAGAGGTACAGGGCCCCACTCAGTAGACTGAGCAGGTGGGGCCCCAGATGCACCAGGGCTACATTTGAAATCACTGAAATAATGCACATCAGCACCTTAAGCTCTGCAAGACCAAGAATCTGGAATTCTGTAACTGCACTACTGCTCTGGATTCATTCCTGCACAAAGGCAACAACGCTAGGCTGTAATTTCACAGGCACAAGGTGAATGAGATCAAATCTGCTTTTCTCATTTCAGGCACAACTGGAGGGAAACAGGAAGAAGTTAGGAAGGCTGGCCCCAGACTGGGTTCCTTCAAACACCAAGAGAGTTCCTTCCCGGCCCCCCATCCCAGCCGGCTGTATACAGAAGGGCACCGAACACAAGGCACAAGCTCCATTCTGTACATTCCCGTGGAAGGCACAGAAGCACAATCCTCAGAGAGTCGCACGCTGGAAGCAGCACACCGACACACCATGCATTGCTGCCACTCGTTGGCAACCGGCTGGCTCGGTGACTCGTCTGGGAACATCAGTCACACACGGTCAGACATGAACGGCAGGTAACTAGCAAGCAAGCGGAGGCATAGAAGGCATTCGAATCTACATCTGTTCTCCACAAAAGAAAGTCAAGATCATTACCTGTTCCTGTTGCTGGACTGATTTCCCTGAAGCACTTTGTTCCTTAGCTGTTGTCATGTTCACCTATTGTGTCCACTGCAATTGCAAACAGGATTTCACAGGACTGATTGCGTGTATATCTGATTGCGTGTGCATGCAAGGCAGACGGGGGAGGGGGGGGGAGAGAGAGAGAGAGAGAGGGTGTTCGACTGTGCAAGTATTTCAGCCACCAAAGCTAAAGGGAAACGGATGAGTAACTAGCCCATCACTTAATTACTGGCTGAGAGAGCAGCTCTTTGCACTTCCCCTTTCCCAATTAAAATTTAATGCCACCAAAATGTACACCACCCTTAATCTCTTCTCTCTCTCTCTCTCTCTCCCCTTCCCTCCCCCTTTATTCTTCTGCCTCTAAAATTTAAATCAGGATAGTGAAAGAGGAGAAAGAAAGAGAGAGAGAGAGAGAAGGAAGGAAAGAGAGAGAGAGAGAGAGAGAGAAGGAAGGAAAGAGAGAGAGAGAGAGAGAGAAGGAAGGAAAGAGAGAGAGAGAGAGAGAGAGAGAGAGAGAGAGAGAGAGAGAGAGAGATGCTGAGAGGGCTTCTTCAATTAGCAACAGCCTCTGCAATCGTCACAGAAACAATAACTGCTTGGCAACCAGGAACAGGCAGCTCAGAGCTGGAAGACCGCGATGTGGTACTCCTCTCCCCCTCCACACCCCAGCACTCCACCTCCACAGCCAGTTGAGGACTTGAGCTGCGCATGCTTGTGTCATCAGCTCAGCACTGAGTGTGCAGAGTGCAGCTCGGCAGCCCACAGAAACCCCCGGCATGTGCCACATGGATTCAGCAGGGATGAAGGAGGAGCAGGCACTTTGGGGAAACTGCCCCTGTGCGACACTCGCTCACTTAGGGGTTTCCTCACACAGAAGATGCAGCTGTGCCGGCACTCCTGCGGAGAAACCACGTGGCACCTTCTCCGTGGTGCACGTCCAGCTGTTTTCATGTGCACCTGCTCCCGGAAATGCTCTGAGGTGAGAACGGGGCAGAGTCAAGCGGCAAGGGCTGCACGGGACCGGGGCACGGTGTGCTTGCGCCCTGGCCGATGTCGTGCAAACACACTCTGGCAGGATTCCCAGGCACGCACGGGAAGCGGCCTGTTTTGGTGGGACTGATAGCTCAGACTCCGAGGACTCCGAGGGGTTGGCTGAACCAGACGAGGCTTGGAGTTCAAACTCTGGTACTGGAATTGTGGTGACAGACAGGTCTGCACCTGCAGACTCCCTCCCACAGTCCCAGGCCAAGCCTGCTCTGGATGAAAGTAGCTCAAGGACACCCACAGGACCCAGTCTCCCAAGGACGGGGGAGAGGAGATTTGGAAAGGGGTGGTCTCTCAGATGGACAATGCCAGACTCCTGAAGACATGGACCTGAGGGCCCATCATCACAGCCGCAGGGGTGCCCAATTCGAGGCTCAGAGAGCAGAACACAGGCACACCTGGCTCCACAGCACCCCTCCTTCCAGAGACAGGCCCCGAAGTGTTCCTAAGCAAAGCTTTGGGTAAAGTGGAGCAGGGAGGCTTCAACATCTCCTTGTGTATGTTCAGAGGCTTGTGAATGCTTAGAGTCTTCTAAAGACGCTTATAAGAAATGCTGGAGAGACTGTCTTGCTTGGGAGGAAATGCCTAGCTCATGACAGCAAACCCTTTTTCAGTGGCTTCTTTGGGACCACCATAACAAGACGCATCTACCATCAGAAAATCCTGGAAAACAACACCTCCAATCTTAGTGCCAAGAAGATCCTCCACAAAGCCTGCGAGCAAACATTAGCAATATCATCACTGCTAAAGAAAAACAACTAAGAATCTATGAGCTTTATCTGAGTTTGGCATCAGAGTGTGTCCAGTACTAGGGCTTAACCTGGACAGAAACATTTGGATATTTTCATTGAATTCTTAAGTTTGCAAACTAATTGCAGAATGCTACTTGCTCGATCTGCCTTTGATGCTTACTTGCAGAATGGTCTCCACAACTTTGGGAAATGGAAAACAATCTGGGAAGCTGTTCTTGGAAGCAGAAAGCAGCTGTTTTTTCCACTTAGAAGAAAATATATGGCAATGCACACACACATTCATACGCGTAGGTGGGAAAGCAGTTTGGCAGTGGAGTGATGGCAAGTGAGTAAGTTGCAGGAAAGCAGCCACCCAGCCCATGGTGCTCTTCCTGCTCCCAATGGGAAGAATCACACAACTGCCACACGTAGCTTGAGTTTACTGAGTACAATAATTATAATTACAATAAATCAAGAACCCCTTTCAGCTAGAAGAGTAAATCGGCTCGCGAGCAGCAAACAGAAACATTTGAGGGACCTTTTTTTGCGGGGGGGGGGGGGGAGGTTCTACAGCGGCTCATAATTTTTGCACAGTTGCAATTTTCTTACAGGACGTTCAAGCATTCTTGCATCGCCACTTGAGACTTGCAGTGCCAAGCAGGGGAGACAGCAACTGTCTGGGCAAAAGGGTGAGCCCAAGGCATTTTACTGCATGAGGTGAAGAGGAAGCAGGCATTCCCTCCCATTCCATGGACAAAGCCCGCCGTGGGGCAGCCTCTTGCACTGTGCCTGAAGACGGCAGGCTAACCTGAAGAAGGGCAGGGAAGATTCCTGGCACAATTGTCCCGTCCCACATCCACCACCTACGGCGACGGCTTCACTTTGCCCAGGGGTAAGGCCAGCCCTTCTAGGTAGCTTTGGGAGCCATCCTTTCCCTTCGAGCTCCAGCGGCAACTGCTGGGGATGGGCCATCAAGAGAAAAGTCCCGGCTCAGACGCATGGCAGCTGATTCCAGAAAGCAGGCCTCTCTAATGGCGACTGAGTGTCTGGGTGAAGTGGCCATGCAGGTGCCCTGCAGGCGTGGAACCATCAGCGTCAGGTGCAGTAACGTGAAGTCGGGATGGTGAAGGTCATGTCATGATGGGTGGGAGAATGAAATACATTCTAGACTACACTCCAGTGTTGTGGTAAGCCACGATCTGGTAGTCAGCCAAAGTCCTCATGCAGCCCAGAATAATTTCTAACTAGGTTTCTTGTTGTTCATCCATAGCGTTTCCCCACTCCTAATAGTCATACGGTTTCCCCCCCCCTCCCCCGGAAGAGCCACTGCTGTCAGATTTGAAGGTTACATTTCCATGATTCATGCCCTGCCCTTGGGACATGCACAGTTTTTCTAACTTTTAAATTTCTAAACAAAATGATTGCTCAAGTCAGCACAATGTAGGAGTGCATGTATTGTTCTGCAGTTCCCTCCAACAGCATGACCCATTCTTAAAATGTCAGTTTCTGCAATCAGGGTGAACATGCATGAACACAGCAACCTAAAATATATCCATAACTGTTGCATGCGAAGATTCCAGAGGCCTGCCATGTGCAGAACCAGCACGCGTGCTGTCTGATGCGGGCAGGCTGCTTTGGATCCATTCCGGCCGTGCCCGTGAGACCCTGGAAGTCCTTTGCGTGCAGAAATGCCGGCATTCCTTGCAGAGTGTACCACACCCATTTTACCTTTCTTGGCGCAGAAAGGGGCCTGGGACACCTTTTCTCCTAACACAAAGGGACTGAACTGGCACAGAGCAGCCGTTCTCCAAGCACTGGCCACAATGCATGCCTGCTCACTCCAGTCCAAGAGCTCTTGAAGGTCAAGAAGGTCAAGATCTCTTCTTGTTGATGCCGGAGTGCAGGACACAGAATAATCAGTTAAAGTTGCGACAACCCTGATTCAGGCTGGACGTCAGGAAAAGCTTCCTCACTGACAGAGCAATATGACAGTGGAACCAGCTGGCAGGAGAGGTGGGGGGCTCCCCCACACTAGAGGAACCATCTGAGTGGGATGGCATAACATGGTGTCCTGCAACAGCAGCAGGTTGGACTTGATGGCCTTCATGGCCCCTCCAACTCTACTATTCTATGATTTTATGACTTCCCATCCCAGTGAGGATGCAATTTAAGGAAGAATCCTGATAACCACAGGGTATCCTAACTGATGGGTGTGGCCTGGAGTGCCTGTAGGGCGAAACCTCCATGGATTGGATGGAAAATCTCTGCAGGCCACATTTTGCTTGTGGACTTGATGTTCCCTGGTCCAGGGCATTTCTGAATCAGAACCAAGAAGCACAGAAGAAGGAAGCATGTTCCTGAAACATATTTGGCGCCACAACTTCAGACATGTTGGAGAAGTCTTCTCTCTTTCATTCCTGAACTACCCATTGTTCTTCTCTCTTTGCTTCTTGTAGAAACGCCATATGAACAGCATGTCACATCAAGACAGTTGTAATGAAGTTTGGACTTTGCCATCCATGGTGCTGAAGCTCATCTCCACAGAAAATCTGCCAACCTCTAAGGGCCTACAATTCCCAGGATCCCCCCAGCCATAATAGAAGTTGGAGGGCTTTTTCTGGTCTAAGCATGCAAAGGACTGAGCCTTGAGTGATTTAAAAGTCTTTGTGTAGGAGCCACAACATTTTTCTCCTGTTAATTGTTTTCTGTTCTTAATAGCGAAAGCATAGGTGATCAGCAGCTCGTGTGTGCTCCCATTTTGGGTGGAAAGTGGCTTATTCATTGCTTTTAAGTTCAGCTGTGCATTCATATGTCAACTCACACAGATTTTGTGCTTTCCAGCCTTACAGTTTGAAATGTTCATACCCAAAATGGAATACTTCCAATGAGCTTGCCGATAGTTTCACGTGGAATTTAATTTCTGGAAAGTGAAAGCAGGTTAGTTGACATGGAATTCTGTAAGCTCAAACATGAGTCTGGCCCAAAATAAGACACTTTCTGTGTGGCGGAAAGTGATCTATTCACAAGGGAAGAGGGCATCTTGCCACTCATCAAAATATAGGGCTGTGACTTTCTGTCTTCCTTATTCACAGCCACCTGCCCAAGGTTAGCACTTTGATGTGAGTAAATACCTTTGCTGAAAAGTAAGGGATGGGCTTTTTTGGGAGGGGGTGTCTTATTTTAACCTCTGTTCTTTCCCCAGCAATTCTAACACCTGCTAACACTACAGAAGCTGGAATTCCACCTGTGCCTGATGTAGGTACTCATCTCTCTGTAATTAATACATGACAAAACAAGGTATCAGTGGGGAATTAAGACACCACATGACGTGAATGAGCTGTTGGTGCTACAGAGAGGAGAAGAAGCACCACCATCTCGGCTTTTCTGGTCAGGGTTTCCCCTCCCCATCGTCCAGGAAGCTTTACTCTGCCCACCACAATGGCCATGAGGTTGGGCATGATGGCACCCCCCATCACACTTCATCACACATGACGTTCCTGACATGAATAAAGCAGCGTACTACTCACAACAGCCATGGGCCAGCCTTTTGATGGTCTGTTGCTTTGCTTGCAGGGCAAAGCAGGCACCGCTTTATGGGTACATTTTGTTTTTTCATTTTATTTATTTATTTATTTATTATTTATTAAAACATTATTTATTAAAACATGCCGCCCCATTCGCCGAAGATTTGTATTCCAGAGTAGGTGCAATGGTCCTGATCCAGGGCAGACTCCTAGTTTGAGGGGATGGGGTGGATTAGTACCTAGATCAGGTTTCCTGTACCCACTTTAGAGGAAAAACTGTAAAGAAGACGGAGAGCTAGAGAGCAGAGGGATGGTCCCCGGGCAAATGACCCAGGGATGTGAGAGGTGGAAGGAGATCTGTGCTACCTCTCCTGCCTCGTGCAGAGAGAACCATGCCAGCTGCTCCTCACCTCAGTGGGTCTACTCTAAGTAGGACTTGTGTTGCATTTTAGACTTCGAATGAAACTGATGCATTTCATTTGAGTCTACTTATACTTGAACTGGTATGTAAAAGTCTGTAGATTTTGTATTGCATTTTAACTATGGAGTATAAACTAGGTAAAGTTTGTTTAGTTACGGTTATCACATGTATTAGTTGTTATTTATGGGTTTTAGAGTAATCTATATTATATCAACACACACACACACATACGGAGGGAGTTCCTCCACAATGCCCAAATGAATAACTCTAATAACCTTTAATATTGGAAAATACTTAACAATATTAAAACTATGCAGGGCAGGCTTCTGTGTGAGCCGTCCCTTGAGGAGGCGAGAGGGAAGCCTGCTGGGGGGAGGGCCTTTTCTGCAGCTGCTCCCCGTATCTGCAATGCTCTCCCCAAAGAGATTCACCTGGCGCCTTCCTTGCTTCCTTTTCGGTGCCAGGCAAAGACCTTACCCTAAAAATAACAAAACAACTAAGTGCCACAGAACTTTGTTTTGCATGTTTTGCTGCATATTATTGTTGTTTTTAATGTCTTATGGTTTTTATTGTGTTTTTAACTTGTGTTGCGAGCTGCCCAGAGGTGCTGTGACACAATTGTGTGGCATACAAATGTTTTAAATGAATAAAACACATTTTTCTGCATCCCTTGGCATGGCTTTTTGCTTGACTTTTGGTACATGTTGGACCTACTCTAATGAGTCTTGCATCCCCAGAAGGCCTACAACTCCCAGCTGTTCTAGACCTGCACAGGATTATATTAAGAGAACGTGCATTGAAATCAAGGAGAATCAGTCATGACTCATTTCAGCTCCATTGATTTCAATAGGTGCATTCCATATAGGGATGAGTTCAGATCCAGCCCAAGAATTGCCCAGGGCTGCCATGGTAGGTTTGCCCTAGCAGTTTGGGATGGGGCAAACCTTTCTTTCTCTAAAACACCTTTTCTTCTTTAGCACCACCCCCCACAAGCATGTGGATTCAAATTAATAACCAACCTTTCCTATAGAATAACACTTGCCTGCAGACTTAGAGAACTATTTGCCAAATGCAAATGGACATTTGTGAGTGGAAAATCCACACATTTCTTAAAATGTTATTCAAGTTTGCTTATTATCTGTGTGTTGAAAATTATACCGGGATGCCTGATTATATGAAATCAACTTATCACATTTGGTCTCCCAAGAAAATTAAAGTCACTGATCATGGAAAGAGACCCATGTAGCTATTTGTGTCAAAGTGTTTTTGAGAGGGGGCTCAGCAAGCTTGTTCCAACGGCAGTTTCAGAGGCGGGGACTGGAGCAGAAAAGGGATTTGGCAGAAAAGGGAGATTCCCAAAAGTTTCAGGAATGTTTTTCCAAGGTAAGCCTGTGCCTAAATTTCCTAGGAGTAGGGAGTGGGCAGCTGCCAGAACATGTTTGTAGCGCAAAGGCAGCAAATGTGGGGCAAATCAATCCCCCCCACACACTGCATTTCACTGCACTTGTCTATCCTGCCATCTGAAATCATGAGCATTTTCTATCTTCTGAAAGGGAGATGCATTTTCACTATGAGAGCAGGACTGTGCGACAATCTGTTGATTCCGCAGGATAATGGGCTACCAGCCACCCTCCACTCCTTTCCCCCTCCAGTGGTTAACTTATTCGGTTTGTGCACTGTAAGAGCTGCGGCCATCTTCTCTTCCACGGGGAGGCAAGGAACAGTTCGTGGGGACTAGTTGCTTTCCTGGACTTATTTGCGAGGGTGAATGAGATGGCAGAGCGCATCTGAAACAAAGCCTGATCTTTAACCAGCATTGTGATGCGCCTGTCCAAGCTCCAGGGATGCTCTCCACGCCACCAGTGAGGTTCCCATTGTAAGTTACACCCTACAGTTACTGCTATTCAGGCCTTGAAATGGTTTCTACGTCATGGTGGTTGTAGAGCAGAGATGAATAACTCACTGGCCGCTTTCTGGTGTATTCTTTAACTTTCCATTCATTCCACAGTGACTTCTTTGCAGGGAGATGCTTGTCTTTTCTTTTTTTTTACTTGAGGAAATAAGAAGTAGAGCGCAACACTCTAAAAGCCACAACACACTGCTCTTTAATAGCCTTTAATGAAAATGTTTGAATGCCTGAATCTTTCATACTGGGTACATTTTATTAATCTATTTGTTTCCCACATGGAGGAAAGTATAGATCAGGTAAGGAGGAATGCTAGGCGCCTCCTAGGGGGGAAGAGGCGGAAGTAAGTTGTTATTATTACTTTGCATTAATACACTGCCTTTTTCCTTGTGCTTACATAGCTCCATTTTTTCTTCACAACAGCCTTTGAGGTGAGAGGGAATGAATGGCCCAAAATCATTCAGGGAGCTGGATGGCTGAAGTAAAGCTTGGAGAATTTACACACCACACTCTCTCTGCATCCCCTTTGATCAAGAATGAAGTTAACTCCAGAATAAGCATTTTGAGCTTCCAGACTTTCTAAGCTAACTCCAACTATGTGTTCCAGAGACATCAATACTGCAAGCTTTTGCACATGGCCCTGCATTCAGCCTGCAAGGAACTGTGGACCACGCTTTTAAAGCATTAGAAGGAGAACAAAGAACAACATTTCTAAAACACAAAGGAAGGCACCTTTAAAAAGAAGAACAGCACCCAAACCAGGTTGGAATGATACAGCAAATGGATGTACTCGCACACCTACAAATCCACTGCAATTTGATGAAAATCTTCTGCGAGGGGACATAAGTTTGGTGGGTTACTGGTGGGAGGGGGGCTCTGCTTCCTTGGGGTCTTGTCCTTGCACGGACAGAGCCCCCTCCCCCAGCATCCTTCACTCACAACTGCAGTTCATCCCCACCATTTCAGACCTGGCTTCTTCTTGGGTAAACTGATACAGTGACGGCTCGTGGCGGCTGCAGCAAGAGCGGCACGTGTGGTGTTTTAAAGCCTGGCGAACACTGATCGTCATGGCTGAGAAGGGCAGCGCGTATTTATAGCCATTACCTTGCTCCTGCCTCCCACTCACTTGCTAGCCTATAAATCTTACTCATGCTGAGAAGCAGACATCTAATAAACATTTATCCAGGCGCACATCATGCCCCTCTTTTAACATGCATGGTTATTTTCAGGGCTTCCATTTCCACCCCACGTAGGAATCTATTTCCACTAAGTGAATTGTGTGCTACGAGAAAGGAAACCAATGCAGCACGACGTGCAAACATTCATCTTGCATTCACCTTGCCCCTGCATATGTACTCGTAATTGTGCCTGCTTTATGCTGTGATGCAAGTGGAAGGACTCGAGCTCTGCCTAACTTAAGAGAATCAGTGCAATAACATCAGGGCTGGCTTTGCTCCTCACACCTTGCCATCCTCGGTGCTTTTTCTCCAGCGCATGGGACGATGCTTCCATCCCTGTGCCTTTCAGACCCTTCTCAGCATCCGTTTCTTTTGCAGACTGCAACTGACTCACCATTTCGGCACTCCCTGTCACAGCTCCGTCACCCATTCTCATCACCTCTGCCTGTCCCTCACCCAGATGTGGTTCCTTCTCTGTGTGACATTAGCAATTCTGCTGGGCAGGGTGTATTTGCACGCTCAGCATTCTGCAAAGCATTTTGCAAAGGACCTCGCCATGAAGGGGCACTAGATACGTGATACGTTAATGCACATTCTAATTAAGGCTCCATCATGTTCATGACAGCAAATACCGACACCTACCTAATCCAAAATTTGCCTTCGGATTAGTTGGATCACCAAACACAAGCACCATCTTCTCAGTGAAGGAGATGCAGGTGTTCTTTTGGTGTAAATTAGCCCTTCCAAATGCATGATGGAAAAGACAGACACGGACAGATGGTGTGCTCACGAGCAACAGTTCCTCCCTTCGCACACTCAAAACTACAGGCCTTTCTTGCAAAACGTTCTTTACTGACCAAAGTGTCTCCCAGAAGCACAAAAAATGCAAATGAATCTCTGAGCATGTACAGAGTGGTTTCTTGAACCCAATCTAGTATTCACCCCCAGGGACTCTCCTGATGACATGCCTGGAGCCTTCTGAAAATGAGTGCACCTCCTACTGCCTGTCTGTCCTCTAATCGGGCCCCCCTCCTCTGTGGGTCATGGGGTCTAAAGCCGGGGGACACCTCGTTTGTGCCTGAGAAACTCCCTTGCTCCAAGTGCGCCCGCAACTGAAGTATTGTGTTCAGTTTTGGGCCCCTCATTACAGGAAGGATACAGCCAGGTTGGAGTCAGTGCGGTGTAGGGCCACAAGGTTGGTGGTCGGTTTGCAGGGGATGGGGTATGAGGCGAGACTGAGGGAACTGGGTCTCTTCAGCCTGGAGAAGAGGAGACTCTGAGGGGATCTGTTGGCGACATACAGGTATGTGAGGGGGCCTCACACGGAGGTGGGTGGAGACCTGTTCTCCCCTGCAGAGGAAGGCAGGACACGCTCCAACGGAGCAAAGCTCAGGGAGCCAAGGTTCCATTTAGATGCCAGGAAGCACTTCCTGACAGTCAGGACCCCGAGGGTGTGGAATGGGCTTCCACGGGAGGTCGTTGAGGCCCCATTGATGCGGGTGTTCAAGGATAGGCTGGACATGCACATGGTGGGCTTGTCGTGAGCGGAGCCGGCTGGTGCCAGAGGTCAGATTAGATGGCCCAGGAGGCCCCTTCTGACTCTCTCTGTTTCTATGTTTCTAAGTCCCCTCCTGCCAACTGTACATCTTGGTTATTTCCAGAGGGAGTGGGGAGTCTGGCCTTGAGGGAAGCATCCCCACTTCATTCATCTCGACATGTGGAACTGGTCCACAGTTCTTCACTGTTGACCTTGAAGTTGTGTAATTCTTCTGTAGTAGTAATTTTTGTCTCTTCATGTTCAGCTGCAGTCCAGCTTTTGCCCTTTCTTCTTCCACTTTCATTTTGAGTTGTAGCTGCCCTTCAGGAGTTATTCTGCCCCATCCCCATCAGAAGAATCCATTCCCTTCTGCTGATGTGACCATTACTCCTGAAGAGAGTGGAGGCACATTGGTCTGGTTGTCCCACCATTGTCTATTCTGCCTTGGGTGACCCAGCTGGAAGACCAGCATAGTTGGAGATTCGGCCTCCCAGGACAATTGCTTGTGGTTTCTCAGACACTCTCAGAGTTCTTCACCAAGTTAAAGTGTGCATCCCAGAGGAGTTAATGAGCCATAGTTTTATATAAATATCGTCAGGCTTGGAATGCAAGAATGAATTTACAAAGTCACCAATATGGCTGTGTGTTTTTCCTAACCTCATGGGACTTTGACAAATTAAAGATAAATGCACATGGAAAGAAATAACTGGGAATAGTTTTTCTGTAATTACTCTGGTCCCTTTTGTTCTGTCTTCCCCCTTCCCAGTGATAGATTAAAAAAATGTTCAGTCTGGTTGATAAAAAGGAACTGGAGCAGAAAATGAATAACAGGCTGTTTTCATAGGGGGCAACTTGTACTAAGCTTGATTTTGGCAGCTGGTACCTCTAGCTGTGCAAGTTACACCATAGTGACACCTAGTGGTGATGCACTAGAATTGTAAACAGTATTTCAAAATAGTTAAAAGGTCAGTGAAAAGTAAAATCTATCCAGGCAGATAAGCTTTACCAATGAAGGGAAGAGAGAATATACCAGGGGAGCCTTCCACCAAGAATTCAAACCTCATCACAACTGCCAACATCACATATTTAGCTCTGTGTGACGCTCAGAAACAGCAGAGCTGTCTTTTCACTTATCCATAAGAACAAAGAACTCTAAGCGGAATGAAATGATCTGCATGTAAGACAATTAGTGGTTCTTACTGTCAATATTGCAGAAAAAGGTCTTAAACGAGCACATTCCGGCTTAATTCAGGTCCTTGTCCATACACAAGCAAAGCAGCTGGGGCAAGTGGTTAATTCATCCATGGAGTATTTGTTGCACTGTAAAGATTTTTTTAAAAATAGAAAGGATGACAAATGTCTGACACAACAGGCGTCGAAATTGACCTATTTAAAATTCCAGCAGTGTATTCCTACATTTTCCTAAGATATATCTTTATCTTCACCTACAGAACAGAACAGAACAGAAGTTGACCTATTGCAGTCAGTGGGCCTTGCCTCCTAGCAATGATGCCTGCACTGTTGTCTTTGAGCATGGAAACCATACAGGAAGAGTTCCATAAGGCATAATCCTATGCTGATTTAGAGAGGTAAAAGTCCTATACTTCCCAGCATTTCCCAGTCAACCCCACTACCCCCAGTTCTCGGTCTAAACCTCCACATATTGCAACCATACATTCTGTTATAGATTCTATCCATAGATTCCATTTCTTAGGTTAAAGAAAGAAACCTTTTCTTACCCTACAATTTGAAACTGAAACTCAAGCCAAACCAATCCTTTAACAAGGAATCATGCGAGACTCCATTCTGGGGACAAGAGTTAGGGTTTGGGTTAACTGTGCACAAGCGCAGCTGAGCAGATGCATGGCCGATTCATGGCTACTCTTAGCTGGCCAAGGTCTCTCTGTTAGCACAATGATCCAGCTGTAACATAGTCACATGCACGGAATTACATTCTCAAAAATCTACCCTGTCTCAAAAGCTGCCATAAGGTATGTTGCCTTGGAACCATCATGAGCGGACAATTACTACCCAACAATGGAAGGAGCAGAGACTGCAAACGTTTCCCGCATTATGCTAGAAAGGCAGGCACTGGACAGCAAATGAACCCCTCTCATCTGCAACATAATATGAACAGCAAAGGTGAAATTGCAGCATGTTCATTCTTTCAAGGCACTTCAGGGCAGCCTAATGAGCACTTCTCTGAATTGCACATCATGTTGGACCTTTTTACCTTCCTCCCATTTTATAAAATAACATCTGAGAGAAGAGGGAGAGCAAAAGGGCTGCACACCATTCAGAGCAGCAGCGTGAAGTGCCCTAATGCAGTGCTGAATAGGACTGCCAGCCGGAATCCACAGATGGGGGATATTTGCATATTATGGGCATGTTAGCTACATCTATTTGTATGTCAGCAGTGGGCATTTCCTAACCTTGTTTTCTCCCTCTAAATAATTTTCACATCATTCTTATACCAAGTAAGAAAGAGATACTTTGGCTGGTTGCTTTTCAAAGGCAGCTAGAAGGGTCCAGCAGTTCACGGGATCACACACAAGAGCCCCAGACCCACAGTCTCAAGGCCATCAGTGGTGCTGGCACTAATGCTGGAACTAATCGTCGTTGTTGTGTGCCATCAAGTCATCTCTGATCCATTCAACCCTATGAATGGAAGCCCTCCAAGATGTCCTGTCCTTGACAGCCCTGCTCAGCTCTCGTCAACTCAAGGCTGTGGCGTCCTTTATGGAATGGGTCCACCTCATAGTTGGTCTTCCCCTTTGTCCTCCTCCTCCTGCTGCTGTCTGCAGGTCTCCCTAGCATGATAGTCTCCAAGAAGCCTTGCCTTCTCATGATGTACAATTAAATCAGGTCCACAAATACACAGGGGTCTCATGCAACTAGACTGAAACAGGTATTACATGTTCTGAGGACCAGGAACCCACCGGGGCATCTGCTGCTTGCACCAGATGTACCACTTCCTCTTTGAGGGCTGCCCCATGCACAGCACATTGCAATCCTCCAGCCTGGATGTATCTGAGGCAAAGTCAGCTTTTGCAGCTCGGGCTTCAGTTGGCATCCCGGCGTAGGCTGATAGAAAGCGTTCCTGGCCATGGCCACCTGAACTTTCCCTGTTAGTACTAAACCCAGAAAGACTCCCAAACTGCTCACATGACCTTTCAGGAGAGGTGCAACCCCATTTCAAACTGGCTGTAACCCTCCTTCCAAAACAGCAGGTTTACCAGTCATAACAACTCTGTCTTGTCTGGATTAAGCTCCAGCTTTTTCACCATTGTTCAGTCCAAAGCCACCTCCAGACATGGGAAAGTGAAGTAGGGCTGAGAGTCACCCATATCTTGGTAATCCGAGAGCCCCAACACTGCATAATTTGCTCCAGAGAGCAAAATCACTGGGGGTGGAATGAATACCAGTGTCATACCAGAAGCCAGTATCTCCTAGTGACCTCAGAAGCCATCTGGATTCACCAGTCTTTAGGGGCAGGCCAGTCTTCTCTTCTTTTACCCCTGCTCAGTACAGCCTGAGGACAAGCCTATGAATGTGTGTGCAGGACCACCAAACCAGGCATAGCTGATCCAACCAGAAACCATTTCCCCCATGCCTGCTACAGAAGACCAGATCCACAATGTGTCCTAACACGTACCTTGGACTCGGTATAATTCAAGGCAGTCCCACAATTCCAGTGACAAAGCAGCTTCAGCGTGGATGTTGAAGGCACCAGTGCCGAGGCCCTCAACGCCACGCTTGAGGCTGCTCCACTTGAGAAGTTCGATATTTGAAATCTGTGTGAATTTCACCCATTGACTCTTTTTTGTACTCCAGACAGTTAAGGATCACCAGATAGCATTCCTTAAACCAATGTAAATACGGCTTTCTGCAAGTATCCTGAATAGGGGCTGCGGTCCACAGTCTTACTCTTGCGATGCACTGTGTAATACTCTTTGTGTTACGGGGCTTGGAGAGCAGATTACCGTGTAAAGACAGCTCTTTAATTTCATTCTAACGATAATCAAAAGTTTATTCTTCTCTGGCTAGCTTATAGCTTGTAAACTGTGTCTCTAATTGAAGGAGGTAGGGAATGACGTTATCCAATCTCCCTGCCTGCCAGTAAAGGATCATGCTCGTTATTAACCTTCTGCACAGCAGAGCCTCTGTTGAAGCCACGGGAAAATATGACTAGACTTTAACTAAGAGAATTACTTATGAGAGAACACATACGAAATTGCATAAACAAGAACAGAAATTGCTGGGCACTTTGTAAGAAGAGGGCTGAAGTCACGAATGCTACAACTGGCTGTCCCTTTCTTTACTCAGTGGGTATTTTCTTCTCCAGATCAGGTTCCTTGTGTTGTGCTGGATGTTTACACTGTCTTTAGTTTTCCTGCTGCAGTGCAATTGCTATAATGTCAATGTTGAATTTGCTAACCTAAGCCTTGAGGTTTAGGTTATAATTTGCAAGGAAACCTTTCCCTTCCTCCTGCTTTTCCCTTGCTTCAAAATTGTTCTTCTAAGAAAACCTCAATTAGCAAAAAAGCAAAAGAAAAGAAGCCCGCCTTCTCCTTTGTACTGTACCTTTGGGGTTGCAGTGATTTAACATAATGCTATGTAGCTCATGAACACTATTCAAAAGTACCAAAATGTCAACCAGCAGAAGGGAGCGGGGAGACAAGAACGCAGCCACAAAGGCTTTACACGGGTGTTGTGATACTTTGAAAATAGCTATGTTTAAGTGCTAGCTTTGCCTTTGCCTTTTTTGTTTCGAGTAGCTCTTATTCCTACTGGTATTATTATTGCATACTATGTAAAGACCCATCAGGTTTGACAGGTGGAGGAGGGAGGAGGGAGCGGGGAGGTATAGTCCCAATCCTTTCTGCAGTTCCACTGGCCACCATCTCCCTCTTAACAAGTGGTAAAGCAAGCCTGAAATCTCAGCATGGTAATGCCCCCAAGGCTCTGAGGGGCCTTTTTGTTCCAAGATCTTAGAATCATAGAATAGTAGAGTTGGAAGGGGCCAAGAAGGCCATCGGGTCCAATCCCCTGCTGTGTCAGGTCACCAATTTATGCCATCCCAATCAGATGCCTGTCCAGTTTCTTTCTGAATGTCTCTAGGGTAGGAAAGCTCACCACCTCTCTAGGCAACTGGTTCCACGGCCATATTGCTCTGAAACTGAGGAAACTTTTCCTGATACCTAACCTGAAGCTGGGTTGTTGCAACTTGAGCTGATTATTCCATACTCTGGTATGAACAAGAAGAGATCTTGACCTTCCTCCTTTCAGGTATATATAGAGTGATATATGTCCCCACTCAGTCTTCTCTAATCAAGGCTGAACATGTCCAGTTCTCCCAGTCTCTTCTTGTAGATCAATGTTTTCAAACCCTGGATCATTTTTGTTGCCCTCCTCTGCACCCTTTCCAAGTTTTCTAAATCTTTCTTAAATTTTAGTCCCCGGAACTGGACACAGTATTCTAGATAAGGTCTGACTAGTGAAGGGTATAGGGGAACTATTACTTCTCATGATTTGGAAGTAATATTTCTATTAATGCATCCCAAACCAGAATTTGCCCTTTTTGTGGCTGCATCAGATTGCTGGCTCACCATGAGCTTGTTTTCCATAATAATTCCTAGATCTTTTTCTTCTGCAGAGCTATTTAGCCAAGTATTCCCCATGTTGTATCAAGGCATTTTGTTTCTTTTTCCTAGGTGAAAGGCTTGGCATTTGTCCCTATTAAATCCCATTCTGTTGCTTTCAGCCCAACATTCAAACTTAACTGGAGCACCCTGGATCTGCCTTCTGCCTTCTAGGGTGTTAGCTGTTCCACCCAGTTTTGTATCATCTGCAAATCTGATTCCATCCATCAAAGCAATCTATGGCTATGTATGTCCTGGAGGGAATAAAAGATAACCAACCAGGTGAAGACAATCTCTTTGATGCCTGCAAGGCTGCAAGATCCAATTCATGATACAGGGCTATTTATTTCCATGGGTCTACTCTAAGCAGGACTGACTTCTACTCACTGCCACTGCTATCTGCTAAGATAGCAAAACCAGTCACCAGTCACAAATGGGATGCTGAAGAAGAGGAGGATGTGCCAAGCTTCCCTCACTTTCCTCTGTCTCCAGTTCTGCCCACAACCAAGATCATTATCACAGATGGCACAAGAAACATGCACAGCTCCGTTCTTCTGACAGGTTCTGGAACTTTGCCTGTCAGCTTCTCCTGCCCAAGGAAGAACTCATTCACGCATAAATGCACAGCAATTCTGAGCCTGCAATTTGAACGGTCCTCCCCTCCACACACCAGAGGAGACAGGGGAAATGTGATGCTTCGAAATTACATTGCCCCATCTTCGCAATTCTCAGCAAAATGCTGCACGAGCGCTGCACTCATGCCATTTTTTGTGTGCTTGTGATCCTCACTCATGGAAGTTTGTGGGGCATTTACACAAATTCCTTAAGTTTTCTAGCCTTTTTGTTGCTCTTCTTAGAATAAGGGAAAGCTGGTGTTTTCCAAGATGACACATTGTTTGCTTTGCAGCCTAGTGCATTGTTTTGCAATTCCTCTCTATTTCACAGGGTCACCTTGTGTTGTGTAGAGTAATGCACAGCTACACAGAGAAAAGCAAAGAAGACTTTCTCCAGAAGAGAATCGTTCTGTGAAGGACACTCTACCCCTCCACAAAGGATATGGAAAACACTTGACAAAGTGCTGGATTATATGCCTCATGTGAAGAGGTCCTTCCAAACTGATGGTACTAAAGAAGGACCAGCAACAGTAGCTATAACATTCCCAAGCCTGGCTCCATCCAAATAATGCCACTAAGATCCATTTCATATTTTGTATTCTTTTTTGCATGGTTTTTATATGGCATGATATTTTGCTCATTTAACATAAGCTACTTATTATCTTGGGGTAACAAGAGGCATAGAAATAGTTTATATAAATAGATGAATACTTTGCATTTATTTAGAAGGTCTGGATGTTGAAATTTTTGCTTGCTGTGATTCTTAAAATCAGAATCTGTTGGTATTATTATTCCTTGTACTGCAAATCTGGGGCTGAGAATGGCTAAGGACATTTAGTGAATTCTCAGCACAGAGAGAATGGAACTTGGGGACATTTTGAGTCATAATCGGTTGGCCGCCATACTGGAAAACAGCTCATTCTATAAAATAGTTGCCAGAGCGCTAAAGCACCCTGTAGGGAAGTTAATTTGGCAGGCACCTAATCAACCAATTACTCTTCTTGGAGTGGGCCACTGTAGAATCATGTGGGCTAGCTTGTCTGAATGTTTTGTGTAGCACAACAAAGAAAGATAAAAGACCCTCCCACAACATAGAAAACTATTTATTTATGTATTTTATTGCATTTATATACCACACCAATAGCCAAGAGGGCTCTCTGAGTGGTTTACAAACATTAAAACCCCACCAATCCTAAAATAATTAAATTGGCTACACCATGACTGGGTATAAAATAACATGGTTAAAATGAATTAAATAAATATACCATTAAAATTAATTAACTTTAAAATATTGGTTAAATGAAAAGGTCTTGATCTAGCATCGAAAGCATACAATGACGGCACCAGGCGGACCTCTCTAGGGAGCGCATTCCATAGGCAGGGCGCCACCGCAGAGAAAGCTCTCCTCCAAGTACACTGTCTCCTAACCTATTTCAAAGAGGGTTCCCAGAGGAGGAGGGCCTCTGCTGCTGATTTCAGAGGGCAGGAGGGCATATAGGGAAAAAACTATACTAAAGGAACTAAAACTAGCACATGAGTGCAAAGACTAGGTTGGGATTTGCATGCTTAGCAGACTAGCTTTCTGCAGGCAGGGAGTCTTTTGATACGGTGCCGAAGGTTTGATCCTGGGATATGCAGTGCCAAGCACATTTTCCTGTGTGGCACAACTCCGTGAGTGCCAAACCACGATTCTCCCAAATGCACAGATAAGATTAGGTTGGTGATGGAAAGTATATAAAAATCTTACTAGAGGCTGAGTAAAAGTAATGAATTGTTAGTGCAATTTGTGTGTAGCCTTGCTTCACAACTGGAATAACCAAGAACTAATATTTCATATGGGATATTTTAATCCCTATTTTCAATTTTAAAAGTACAAGCAAGAAAACATTTTGAATCACAGTTGCTCCAGTTAGCAGGGGACTGGCAGAGAAATAACAACATGAAACATGATTTAGTGTAGTTTAATACAATTAAACACATCCCTCCACAGTTCAAGAAAGGCCCCTGGCCAAAACAATGTTCTGCTTGTTTTCCAGCAAACAAAAGATATTACAAAGTAAAGGTGCATATATTTCTTTTCTTTATTTTTTAAACTGTATTTCAGCTTTTAAAGGCAGAAAGGCCATATTCTGCAGATGTGCCAACCTGCCAGACACACTAATAAAAATGGTCTGAATTAAGTCCATGCAGATGCCTTTATGATACAGTGCAGAGACACCCTAAGCGAATAAAGGATATACCACTAATGAGACACAAATTGGTAGGAACATGGAACTCGCCTTGCCTGATCAGACCAAAAGGTCCAGGAACTAATTGAATATCCCATCTTAGCAGTGGTGAGCCAGATGTGCTGGGAAAACCACAAGCAGCCCATAATCATGATAACCCATCCATGGTGTTGGTCTCAAGCATCAATTTCTCAGAATCCTTTTATTAAAATGTGCCCTATACACCAGAAGCAGTCTGTATCTCCCAGTCCTTGTGGAATCCTTGTACCTGTTTTTGCCTTTAGTGGATTCCTCATTACACATTTAGGAACATCAAAGCTGCATTGTCCTGAGTTGCATCCCTGGTCCACCTAGGCCACCTCTTAACCAAGCAGAGGTGGACAAGAGGCACCCTGTGCAACCCAGTCAGGGAGTCAGTTTTTGCAGGGGCTCCCAGTGAACGCCTGCAAAAGGTTTTAAGGTTTGGCAGGTATCTGGTGCAAATGTTTTCAGAGAGGCTTCGTAAGCATCTGCACCCTCTTCCCAAAGACTCAGGGGCTCACCTCTGGTGCAAGGGACGGCACGAGCAACCAAGGTCATACATGCAAGCTTTACACACCGTTTTTCCCTTCCAGGTTTTTTATATGCATACACAGCGCTAAGCTGTGATTGCTTCAAGCTTGGCAACTACAGTAACGCCACCATTCTCCTTTCTTATTACATATAATGTAGCAAACTCAACTGATAATTGGATTTACTTTTCCTCCAGCTGTCTAGCAAAACATTAAAAACACAGGCCTTTGTTATGACTGTAACCAGCAAGGCCGTGCTAGAACTAAAGGTGGGGAGCAGAGAAGGATGTAGGTGAAATGCTGTGCCCACGGATGGTGTGTATTGTGTGTATTCAAGATGGTTTTCCGTGTTTCTTTTATTGTATTTCTATGCAACCCAATAGCAGAAGCTGTCTTTGCATTATGTCCTAGTCTGCGCAGATGGTTCTTGAATGCAAATTGTTTCAGTCAATGAAATTATCCTACTCCTTCTCTCTTCAGCTTCCCATGTTTCTCCAGTTTAGAGGCAAACGGCATTTAATTTAGGACAAGAAGTTGCATTGAATGCATGGGCTGAACAGAAAGGCTCGGTTCATAACCTTCAGCCTAGACTGCAGCAGAAATACAACCAAGACTTTCCAACCACTCCTGCCTTTATTCTGAAAAACAGAGCTTTGACCGAAAGAGACACAAGCAAGATTCCAGACCTTGCAATTAGGAACGAAACTCTGAATGGACAGTGTGAGAGGGAAATGTTGGGCAGAACCAACACAGGGACTTCTGCGTCCAAGAGCTGGTAGCAGTAGGCAGTTAGCAGTACTATCGCTCAATGACTACCATTCATGTGCCAACGAGATTATAACGTCGGAGATTATATTTCCCTCTCTTGGGAGCAATTTGCTTCTAAGTACAAAAATGTTATTGTTTTCTATGCATTATGCAAATAGGGCTAAAATGATTGACCTAGTTTCTCCTTTTTACCTCTGCCTTTATCAAATAAATTGTTATTTGGGATGTGGAGTTTTCTGATGCCTTTTCGACAGCCCCCAAAGAGTTGGCGTTATTGTTGTCGTTTCCTGTAATAAAACATCCACGTCCCTAGAAATCCTCTCCTTCCACTAGGGGGCAACCCAAGGACAAGCTTCCAGTGGTAGTTAGAACAAGATTTATGGACTGCAGTAGCACTGGCGCCGCAAGCTCTTTATCGTGCAAGAGACAGAAACTCAGAGTAGAGATAGATAGCTAAGAGTGCTGTATACCCATTCATGCAAGCCTTTCCGTGCAACGGCTGAATGAAAATAAATTATTATTAATATTTCTCTACCATGCTTTTTGCCAAAAAGTCTCCAGGCCAGATCATCACAAAATCTAAAACAAAACTGTGAAACAAGTTTAAAATAAAATCGCTGCAGACATTTAAACAGTAGCACACGGAAATTAACTTAAAAGTCTAGGTTACGAAGATCTATCTTAGTCGCATTTCTGAAAGCCAACAGAGTAGGGCAAATCATACCACAATTTGGGAGAGATGTGGAAGAAGGCCCTTTTCCATGTGTCTGACCCGTTGGCCTCTGTGACCAAGAGTGTTCTTCTGAATACATAAGAACAAAAGTAAAGCCATGCAGGATCAGCCCAGTGCTCCATCCGGTCCAACACTTTGTTCACATGGTGACAAACCAGCTGCCCACAGGATCCGCTTGTGCAAATTCCTGGGCAGCCGGTGCGAGCATCCATGCCACCTCTGGTGAAGGAGCTGGCACCTGGCCGGCAAGGACAGTAGCCATGAATAGCCTCCTCCTCCTCCTCCATGAATTTGTCCAATCCTCTTTCAAGGCCAACCAAATGGGTGACCATCTCCACTTCCCATGGCAGTGAATTCCACAGTTTAACCATATGCTGTGTGAAAAAATACTACTTTTTATCTATCCTGAACTTCCCACCAGTTAGCTTCATGGGATGACCCTGGGTGTGAGCGTTATGGGAGGGGGAAAAATTGGTCCCCCTCTCTACTTCTCCACACCATGCATTATTTCGAACACCTCTATCATATCTCCATGATATCTCCATGTAGGCAAAACAAATCAGCTGCACTGATATAAGAAGAGGAATACTTTGTTCAACAGCACTGGGAGTGAAAAGAACCTTGAAGTTGTTACAGGCAGCAAGCTAAATATTAGCCAGCAGTGCGATGCAACGCTCTTTTGGGATGCATAAATAGGGGTATCACTTCCAAGAAAAGAGAGGTACTCATTCCCCTATACTCTGCATTAGTCAGAACTTATGTGGAATACAGCAGTCAGTTTTGGGTGCCCAGGTTTAACAAGGATGCTGATTATCTGGAGAGGGTTCAAGGAAGGATAACAAAGATGATACAGGGCTTGCTAAGTAAGTCTTATGGTGAGAGGCTGAAAGAAGTGTGCCTGTGAAAGAAAGATGTTAGGAGACAGAGTACCCGGAGGAGGGCCTTCTCTGTGGCACCCCGACTATGGAATGCGCTCCCCAGAGAGGTCCGCCTGGCGCCGTCATTATATGTTTTTCGGCACCAGGTTAAGACCTTTTTATTTAATCAATATTTTAATATGTTTTATTATTGAATTTTATTATTGTATTTTATTAACTTGCAGCCAGAGTGGGTCGTCAATTTATTTATGCTGTAAGCTGTCCAGAGACATAAGTAATTGGACGGCATACAAATTTTATGAATAAATAAAAAAATATTCAGCCTTGAGAAAAGAGGACTACAAGGTGACACAACAGCACTTTACAGGTACCTCAAAGGCTGTCCCAGAGAAGGAAAAGGCTGCCTCACTCTCATCCCAGAGTGTAGGACACAAAACAGCGAACTTAAACAAGAGGACATCATGTCCCGGCTAGGCACAAGGAAGACTCTCCTGACTGTGTGAGCAGTAGGACAGTGGAACCAGCTGCAAGAGCGGCCGTGTGCTCTCCCACACTAGAGACGTACAGGAAGCAACTGGACAGCTATCTGAGTGGGATGGTGTAACTGGCCTCTTGCTCCAGCAGGGGTGGAACCCAAGGGCCTTCCTGGCCCCTTCTGGCCAACGTATTCTAGGATTCTATGCCTGCCTTTACTTGCCTTTCTCCTAAGCTGAAGCTGTCACAGCCACTTCTCACAGGGGAGCTGCTTCAGTCCCGGATCATTTCAGTTCAGGCAGGCATTCCTTAGAGAGGCAAGGGCTAATCCATTTAGGCTCGGAAGATTAAAATACATACCCCAGCTTCACCTTAGAAAGCCTCTGACAACCATCACAGGTCCTTCAGTGCTGGTGCGGGATACTCTTTGCCCCCTGCACTGATTGTTTCCATGCCCCCTGCACTCTTTGCCCCCTGCACTGTTTCCATGCCCCCTGCACTCTTTGCCCCCTGCACTGATTGTTTCCATGGCAAGGGGTAGCCAAGTGGTAGCCCTTCCCTCATGAGGCCTTTGGTGGAGCTGAAGGCATTTAGGACTTGAAAGGTTAAAGCAAATGCACTGAATTGACCCAAGGAAAGAACAACTCACTGCTGTGGCTCTTTCAATATTGGTGCAATACGATCTGGACACAATGCACAGCCGAGCAGCCCAAATGCCCCATCTGATGCTTGCAAACGCTCTTTAAGGGTAGCCCCAAGTAGCTGAACAGCAATGCCGCAGCACTACCTTGTTTATTTATTTATAAAATTTGTATGCCGTCCAATTACTAACGTCTCTGGATGGCAAACAGCATGAATAAATTAACAACCCACTCTGGCTGCAATTAATAAAATACAATAATAAAATTTGATATTAAAGCTTATTAAAATATTAACTAAAAAGGTCTTAGCCTGGCGCCAAAAATCATATAATGACAGCGCCAGGTGGACCTCTCTGGGGAGCACATTCCACCGTCGGGGTGCCACCGCAGAGAAGGCCCTCCTCCGGGTACTCTGTCTCCT
This sequence comes from Varanus komodoensis, assembly GCF_004798865.1. NCBI lineage: Eukaryota > Metazoa > Chordata > Lepidosauria > Squamata > Varanidae > Varanus > Varanus komodoensis. The sequence continues at coordinate 12,001,177 of NW_025335440.1, read as the reverse complement.
AACATCTTTCACAGAGGGTTCCCGGAGGAGGGCTTCTGTTGCCGATCTCAGGGGGTGGGAGATAACTTGAACAGCAAGGAACTTTGCAAAACGGCCACCCACCAAAGTCTAGCCTTCCTGGTGGTCCAGAAAGAAATGTGCCACAAATATCTTCAGCATCTGACATCCTAGGGTTGCTGTTACCCCTCTGGGATCCTGATAGCACCAACTACTGATGCCTGCCATGAGCCACCCTTAAAGTAAATTAAAAATCAATCCAATACAATCAGCTGCATCCAGTCACAATTTCAATTTCCCACAAATTATTTGCTCAAATTATTTGGAAGCATGTCCAGATCTTGTCAGAGCTGCTGCAGAATACACAAAAAGGTTGGAGAGGAAACCTACAGAATCAAATGCACAAGGAGCACTGGTGAATGACATCAGCAGGGAAGAACTAAAAGAGAAGCATGAGGAAAGCAGACCATTATAAAGAGGACTGGTTTCTTGCAAAAATAAAATAATGTTGCTTGCATTGGATTGGACTGCACTTCAGGAAGGTAAATATGTCCATATATGTTGGAATAAATGAAAGAGAATTTTAAAAAACCCTATTATGTGAATAATCCCTCCCATCAGTGAATGGACCTTTATTCAGCCATGATCAGATATTTATGAATTGCATCCTTCCAACTTTTGACTATCAAGGCATGCGAGGTCTAGAACTGATTGTGTCTTCTCTCTGTCACCACCGAGACCCCATTTGTTCTGCTCCACACCCCGTACTTCTGAGCCACCTTGAACTTGAGTGATTAGAAATCTCTGCCAACAGTTTTTAGTTTCACTTTCTGCTTTCAGCTCATCACTTCTGAGATGTAATTCATCTGGATTTGGTGCCTTGTCAATTCCGAACAGTCCTAATTGCTTAACTGTCTGCTATGGCATAATGGCAAACCTTTTAACATTTTCCATTGCCCAGAGGAAAATGTATTCTAGACTTGCAGATGTGACCTTCAGTTTTTCTGCTAATGCTTCAGGGAAAGGATTCACCAGATCTTGCAGCTTTCCCACCCCTCTGCCCTTGTAGCTGACGGACGTGCCAGCATGTCTCCAGGGTCCTTCCTGACAGAGTTTTTCTAGTGTCAGGGATGGTGAATCAGTATGCCTTACACTTGCAAATCACATTGGGAACTGTTCTGATCACTGCTAACCTGAAGCAGGATTAGCACGGATGACAGAGTGAAGAAAAATGACTTGGAACTGATCTCTCTTTTTCAGGGTACTGTTTCTCTACTTCTGATTTAGCATTTCACCACCAAATCAGCCATGGAAACTCTACAGTCTATACACAGGCATAGGCAATGGACTTGCTACTGTTTACCCAAGTTCCTGTATTATTCAGGCCAAAATACTTATAGAGACAACATCCACTCAATGTGAAAATTGCTGTATTAGATGTTTTTCAGTGAAGGATATCCCCCTATTTCACCAATATGCGGTGTTCAGTTTTCCAGTTAAAGTTTATCCCTGCATTTTACCAACCTGTCATGTGCTGTGTACAGCTGAGACAAACTATTATGCTTGTCTTTCAAGCTTTCCTAAATATGCAAATATGACTAATGAGGTGGGGGTGCCACAGGGAGCAGTCCTACCTAAGGCTACGCCAAGAGTTTTTCCATCCTGGCACCAAGTCACAGGCTCGCTGTCACCTGTAATGCTGGAAAGCAAGGCAGGAAGGGAGTGGAATGTTTGAGTGGAAATTTCCTTGCGGGCATTCTTGGGTGCAATGTCTGTTCGTCTTCCAATTGCAAACTAATCCTTATTTTCCCCCACCTTCCATGTCTCCTGCCTAAAAAATCTTGACTCAAAATTGAGATAGTTCATGTAGTCAGAGGATTATGGGACTTGTAGTCAGGGTGGAGAAGGTAGAGAGAGAATATCCTCTTACTTAACGATGCATGTTTGCAGACTAGAGATGAGTGATAAATGCCGCTTTGCTTCCCTCTTCTCATGCATACCCAGAATAAACATCAAGAACCAGAACACATGAATCTGTCAGCAGCAACAGATCAATCGCTGGCGTTTTCAGGGCTACAGAATGCTAGAAGGGTCCCATGCAGCATGTCTGCGAACTGAAATGGAGCATCTTATCATCCCATATCTACTATGGAGCACCACAAGAGTCAAATTTTGCTGGGGAAAACTTGAAAGTAACATAGCACTGACAGTGTTCTACAGTGCTATGGAGCAAGACTGTGGTTATATTTTGATTATTTTTCAGATTTTTTAGAAGTATGGGGAATGAATATGGACCCTGGACCTCTTGTGCTTCTTGGACCCTGGACCACTTGCATCCTGGAGTACTTAGCAGATGCTAGATTTCAGCAGTGAGAGGTACTGAACGATCCTGATCACTGTTTTGCAACCTGATGAATATGTGAAGGCAGTTAAGAGCAACCAATTTGAAAAGGGAGGCTTTTGTTTTTCCCAGGATGAGGTTCATTTCTGCACTTCTGCTTCCAACTTGTACTACAGGCTATACTTGAAAGAAATGAAGTGCTCTTTATGCATCACATGTGTTTCTGAATACATGGCTTTAAAAGCAGCCAGATCCCCATTGTCTATAATCCATTTTTATTACAGAGAACTATTCAAGTTAAGTCACGTATTTTATTCTCTGATTTTTCGCTGTACTAGTTCTATTATTGTACAAAAATCTCTATCCTCAGATCGTATTGATTCTGTTCATGACATTCTTGGCTGCTCCCAGATTACTACGGTTTGTATTACGGCAGCATCCCACATGCAGGAGCCGCTATCCTGCTTTAAAAAGATTATCCATATCCAGAGCTTATTTCATGGGGAAAAATAAAATAAAGACCAAAGGGGGAAAAAAAAGCTTCAGTGCCACAAAAATGTGGAGATAGAAACCGATTATCCCTAACCAAAGGGACACATCAATTTTTCAAATTCCTCATAGTCCTCTATTAAAGAAATAAACTAGGAATTATATACAAAAGGCATGTAATGAAGTTTCTGTAGCAGAAGTGGGAAATATCTCCCCCTCCACATGTTGCAGGACTGTACCTCCCATCAGCCCTAGCCAACATTTTATTTTTATTTTTAAGCAGTCTTTTAAAGTTGATACTTTACAAAAAATGTGATTCAGCCTTCCTCAACTTGGAGCTCTTCAAATGTTTTGGACTACATTGTTCAGCATTCGTGGCTGCTGGCCATGCCGGCTGGAGTAGATGGGAGTGGAAGTACAAAATCTCTACATGGCACTGGGTTGGGGAAGTTTGACTTAACTCTCTCCTTTCATTCCATTTGGTCAGTCAAAATTAGTGATGGGGAGCTATTTTTTCAGGTTACATCCCTGTGTGAACCTACCCAAATTTGCACTTTCAATCTGGTGCATATAGCAACATTCAGTTATGCTTCAAAAGCTGCACTGTACAACGCCATTCCCAATAAATGCATACAAGTGTAGTTATTATTGTTACTAGTAGCATTATTACTGCATTGCATTTGTATCCCACCTTGCAAGAAACCCAAGGTGAGATTCCCTTCTCCATTTTTCCTTCACTACAACAACCCTATGAGGTAGGTTTGGCTAAATAGCAGGGACTGGCCTAAGTCACCCAATGGGCTCCATGGCCGAGCAGGGATTACAATCCAGATTTCCTGAGTCCCAGTCCAGCACTTTTATCTAGTACACCGCACTGGCATCATGCACTACCCTGCGTAGTAAAGATACGACTATGATTAAACATATACAGATGATGATGATGAATTCAAATTATATTCCTCAATTAAATTAGTCCAAAGGACTCTCTAATGCTGTAGTATGTACTGTAATATATGAACAGCTTACGAAAGCACATGTATCATGCAAAAATAGATGCGAAGACACAGCTATTAGGAGAAATAGGTAATAAAATGTGCATGAATTTATGTGAAGGATGGGAGTTCGGGACTGCCCCCCCCCCCCAGTGTGCCCATTGTACAAGCAAACCATCTGGTAGACCGCCACAACTCCTTGTACATCCCCCCAGTCCAAGCCAAAGGATACTTCCCAGATATCTTGCGGGGAAAGAAAAGAGGGACCACCCGGTCAACCTCTGTCTCTGCCTTTGCAGGTGAAAACCCTTAGCACTGGCATGAACAATGCAGAAGGCTCTCCATGTATTATTGAGTCTGATCTAAAACCAAAGTACACAAAGCTTGAAACAGTGACCCTATTTACAAGAAGGATGGGTGAACAGGAGGGTAAAATGGTGGGCAAATATCAGAAACTAGAAGCACTTCTTTTGGGAAAACTAGGCACCGCCTGCATTTTAAACCAGTGTGAGCCAGTGTGGTGCCAGTGTGGTGTAGTGGTTCAAAGCTGGGACTGGGACTCAGACGATCCGGGTTCGAGTCCCCGCTCAGCCATGGAGCCCACTGGGTGACTTGGGGCCAGTCACAGACTCTCAGCCCAACCTACCTCACAGGGTGGTTGTTGTGGGGATAAGATGGAGGAGAAGAATGATGTCAGCTGCCTTGAGTCCTTTGTAGGAAAAAGGCAGGATATAAATCGGAAAACAAACAAACAATGAAGCAAATTATGCATGCTGTGGAAAAAATGGCTGGGAAGATTCCCTGCTCCCCCCCCCCCCCCCCCGCCCCAGTGCTAGAACTTGGGGCTGTCTCATGAAGCTGGGTCTGGAAGAGTCTGGACAAAGAAAAGGAAGGACTTTGTACCTCCTTCAACACTATGGAATCACCTCCCACATGATGTAGCAAAGGCCACCAAACTGGCTGGTTGAACAGGGGAGTGAACAGATAATGGAGGAGGCACCTGCTCCTGCCGGCTGTATGCCACCTCCAGTACTGCACAACTGCACACACCAGTTGCTGGGGAGCGAGGGTAGGAGCTCCATGTTGCATTCAGGTGCTACCTGTGGGTTCCCCATAGCAGCTGATTATCTCTGTGTTGAGAGCATGCTGGAAGTCAGGTTGCTTACCTGCAACTGTCATTCTTTGAGTGGGGATGCACAGGGACCACAAAGAAGAAACTGGATGGACCTGGACCTTTCAAGGATGCACATAACACGCAGGTTAACCATAGAGCCAGTTATGGCACCAACCTCTGTCCTCTAGCTCAGGTGCATGTACGTCTCCAGGCGCAGAGGTTTACCTGCATCCAGTGCATGGAGTGATGGGTTCCGGGGGAGTCTCCCAGAATTTCCTCTGGGCAGCCATTTTTGGCTATTTGGGGTCTGGCCATCTAGATTAAGTGCCAGGGAGAAAAGGACCCTGGGGTGCAGATGGGAACCAATGCAACCCCACAGCCCTAGCCTCCCCCCCTCCTGTCCCACAGACGCACTCTCTAAGGACCCAGTTTGGCCCCGCAGGGGCAGCCGGTGTGGTTCTTTCCATGTGTGCCGTGAATCGGGCAAGGTAGGAACTCAGCTTTGGGGTCCCGAATAATCCTATGACCACCCCATTGGAGTGTGCCCTAAAGCAACTTGTAGGCCAACCTGTCTGGACAGACAGAAGATGCTCATCCCTTCAGGGCAGGCAAAGGGGGTAACAATACTATACTTAATTTTTTATAAATGATTTAACATCTATAGCGACCCAAATGTAACTGGAAATCCATTTGCTCGGCTTTCCCTTTCTACCAATGCTGCATTATGACAGAGAAAAATTTATTCAGGAGGAGAACTAAAAATCCCCCACCAAACACAAAGGCAAGCAAACTAGCTCACTCATGTTCGTGGTGTCGGCTACTTTCTTGTGAAATCAATTTTCAAAGCCCATCAGGGATGGGGAGTGGAATCATAAAGGATTTTTATCACCATCGTTGGCTGTTTTGTATAAATGCCTTTTCAAGAAAGATGTTTTATGACAACAACTGAGAATCCATTAAAATATAATACTTATGAACTACAATACCTTCAATTTGTGAACAAAACAGTTGAGAAGTAATACACCCGGGGAGGTTAAAAAACCCAGCAGTCATTCTATTCTAATTTATAAATCTCAGATTTTATCTTGTGTGCTCAACAAAGAAAGGAGGAAAACAAAAACGATTTGGGGAGAAAAAAACACTTTAACACAGTGGATGAGGGGGAGGAAAATACTGGTGGAAGTCTAAGGACATATTCCAACCTTACCACAATATTCCAACCAAATCCCAACTAGTATGGGTTGTAGGACTTTTCCTGTCTGGCAAAAGCTGGGATTTGTAGACCTTTTTTTTCTGCCTAAGCCTGCATAGGATTTTGTCCTAAAATAGCCTAATTAAATTTTTCCACCTACACCCAGGAAGTCACCTAAAATATCCAGATACAACTTGTCCATAAAGTATTTTTTACAGCCATGAGTTTCCATTAACAAAAAGAAAAATTAAAATCAGGCTGAGATATCTTTGTTAACTTGATGTTAGAATAGCATCCTCTTTATTTATCCCTTAAAATTTGAATTTCATCAAGAAATGACATATTCAGGTTTTGACAAACATTGCCTGCAAGTACTTCAGTGTGGTACATCATAATTGTGCCTTGATAACAAGCACAGCTAAGGTGCTGCAGCAACATCTTATGTCCATGAACCAAGAATGCCAGGCAAACGAGAATGCCAGGTAAAGAGAAGACTGAAGTAATGGCAATTGAAAGGAAAAAGCGAGCCATGAATAAGTAAATAGAGGAAACTAGCATAAAACAAGTGTCTGATTCCAAATATCTAGGAACAACATTCACAGAAGATGGTAAAATGGATGAAGAGATGAACATAAGATGCAGTAAGGCAGACCAAGTATTGGGACAGCTGGCTCCACTCCTAGAAGGTAAGGCAATACCAATCAGCACAAAGGAGCATCTCATACGAAGCACACTCATCCTCACCCTATGCTACTGGTGTGAAACTTCGAGGCTCACAACAACAAAGCATAAGCAACAGTTAGTCACCACAGAAATGAGATGTTTGAGGAAAGCTGCTGATGTGACCATAAGGGATGAGATTATGCGGGAAAGAATGGGAACAGAACCAATCCTTAACAATAGACAAAGACAGCAAATAAAGGGGTTTGCTTATCTGGAGAGAATGTCTTAGGAGTCCATAACATTCAAGGCATACACAAAAAGAGAAGGCCAAAGAGCGCGCGAGGCAGACCCAGAGGAAGATGGAGAGACAACATCAAAGACTTGCTCCAACAGCATCACATAACAATGGTTGATACTGCCAGGATGGCAAGAGCCAGGAGTTTGTGTCTCCCTTGACACCCGAAGTGGTAAAAGAGGAAGGAAAGCAGCAGCAGCAAAACGTCAAGGTGGACTCTGGAACTTCGTCTTCTTCTTCTTCTTCTTTTTCGTCTTCTTCTTCTCCATCATCTTCATCATCATCATCATCATGATTGTTTCAGAAATTGAAGTAATATTATCCACAGCAATCAGCCAGAACAGAACACAAAATTTCAACCCAAAAATAAAAATCCAAAATTCAGTCCAGACTAAAGGCCATTTGGGGGACTCAGCATTCTGCCTGGGGGTCGAACCCAAATGTGTCGCCATGCTGTGGACTTGCCTGGCAAAGCATTCCACACAGCTCACACTGCAACTCGAGAGATGCAGAATAGGGTCCTTTGTCCTTTATTTTAACATTTAGCTCTGGTCATGCCAACAAAAAGTGACAATTTGGTTTGCTAACAACAACAAAGAGATTAATCCAGTGCCGGCTACATGCAACAACACAGTGATGGCAATTCAGTAGAAGCCACGATATTGCAAGCTGTTCTGAAAATCTGTCTGAAGGTCATAGCAGAGGTCACAGAAACACACAATCTAATGATTAAGAAGGTAAGCAGAGAGAGAGTTTGCCTTCTTTTTTTGCTGCCTTGAGCTGTGCCACGAGGATCAGCATGGAACACACAGCTCCCAAGGAGAGAAGAGTTCACTGTAGCTGCACAGCCAAAGAACCTGGTCAAGGAAGCCCTTGCCCATGACCCTTCCATTCATCTATAAGACTGCCCTGAGCATCTGGCTAGAAGTGATTGTTCAACGCAAGCTGGTAGCCCAGCAAGGTCTGGAAAGACCCTGGAGGTTTAAATATATTTATTAGTTTCTTTCCTTGGATCATTTTTCTTCTTTTCTTGAAAAGCAGCAGTCAAGTTTCAAGGTCAAGGTCGATTAAAATGGAGTAAAACAATAAGACATGAAAATATAAACTTTATAAAATAAAATAGCTGCAGAATAAAATAGATAAAAACAGCCTCAAACCAACAGATTCCTGTATAAGCCAAAGGACTTCTTGAATACAGGTGTCTTTGCTTGCTGGAAGAAGAACAGCAAGCAAGAATGAAACTCATTCCCCCAGGAAGATGCTCCAAAACCGTGGGAGAAGGCACTGAAAAAACCCTCCGACGGGTCACCACCAAATGCTTCTCAGAAAATGCTCTTAAAAGAAGAGTCTCTCCAGAAAATCCTCTAAACCAAGGTGGTGTTTCACGTAGTCTGGTCCCAGTCCATACCTGCAGCCCCCTACCTTCCAGCAGAAGCACCAGGATCTGCTTCTTCTGTCTGCAGCTTGGACTTTCTCTTCCTCCCAAGCAGATGCTGCTTTGAGAGGAGACGCTGTGTCTTCTAGGGGCCAAGTAACTGTCCCAGCCGGTCAACCGCTGCCTGTGCAGCACAGTCTCAGGGGGGAGTGAGAAGGGACAGGGCCAAGGCCTGGATTAGAAGGGTTTGCTGTGGAATCCTAGTTCTTTTTTTTCTGAAAAGGTCTCCCCTCAGACTGGGTCAGCTGGGAGTCCAACAAAAACTGCATGACTGAAGTGGAGCCAACAATTTGGGATATCAGATATGTCTATTTAAATACCGTTCTTAGTTATATACCCATATCTTAATTATCTAAAGATATAGCCTGGGACTCTGGCGTTGGTTTCTGGAATTCAGGCTCTGCCTCCATAAAACTGAAGACGTGAACCAAGCAATGACAAAAATTTGTTATTTACAATCCTAAATACCATGCTATTCCCCAAAGTGACAAGATCAATATTGCAGCCTGGCACGTGCTCCAGTGACAGATGGTGTTATTAAAAAATACCAAGCGATATATATTTTCTACAGGGGGGAAAAGTGCTACATCTTGTCTTTATTAAATATGCATTCCAGGCTCTGATGGGAGAAAAGCAATGAAGACAAGGAAGAAAACTTAACAGTATGATAAGCTGGGCCATCGTATCTTGCCAACAATATTTATTGTTTGCAGGAGTGGCAAGGTAGTTAGAACCTGGAATGCTAATAAAAATCCAATAAAAGCTGATGGGGTTGGACCTTCTGGAGTAACATGCAGTTCAGAAGCAGTGTAGGGCAGTGGTTGGAGTATTGTGCCAGGACTCAGGAGACGAAGGAGCCTGTCCCAAGTCATGCCTGCAGCTGCTTCTCCCTCAGTTCAGCAAGGGAAGCTGGATTTGCTTCCTCATGGTCTGCAGCTTGGCCTTTCCCTCCTCCCAAGTAGACTCATGCTGCTGAGAAGAACCTTCAACCTGAGCAGATCCTGCATGGTTACAGTTAGGGATTGTGAAGTCAAGGTTCTAGTGCTGAGAGTTTGGGGCACTGTCAGTCCAACCTACCTCACAGATAAAATGGGGGAAAGGAGGATGCATGTTGTCTTGTGCTCCTCAGAGGAAAAGTGGGATATAAATGTAGCAAGCAAACAAACAAACAAACAATCCTTCAGATGCCATGGTTTTATGAATTTTGCAATGTGATCCTCACTTGAAAATATATATCCAGTTATGCTTTTAAAAGAAGTATTTTGAGAGCAAATGCATTTAGAAAATTATATTTTCAGAGACAATATGTTCAAATATATATATTTAGATACAAATGAATACAAATGTTCACTTAAAAAAATAAAGCCTTTTGGTATGGAAATGGGAGAAAATAGACTTCAGAATGTGAGGCTAGAAATGGTCTGATTCATCCACCCTAGGTTTAAATTTCTTTCAGAGCTCCACAGCATTTTGTACGAGTTTTGCTACCTTCTGCTCTTTTCTATGGAATTCTGAAGGTGGCTAATTTAGGCTTGCTTAGGTGACCCCTTAAACGTCAGGCCAGCAACTAGCCATGCCAGCGGGCTAGTGAGAAGGGCCAGGCCATGGATACGGTCTCCCCAGTGGCCTGCGGACAAGCCTGCTGCTATAGCTACCGGCCCTTTCAAAGTCTCTTCTGCTTCTCCATCAGCAACTGACCAAAGGAAGGGGAAGACCAGAGGGCCACATCTCAAGAGGCCACTGAGCAGCAGGGAGGAGCCCCTCTCTGCCTGAGGTCCAAATCCAATTTTGTATTTTCATCCGTATTGCAAAATACCTAGAGAAATGGATTTGGTGTCACAACAACCGTCAAATAAATTTTGACCTTCTTGACAGAGGTTTCTTTTGTATTGTCAAACTTCTTATGTCTCTCTGATAGAATTCTAGGTAACTGACCCTTGTTGTTTGGTCATCAGGAACAATTTATATTTTTGGCCCCCAGATGGTCTGAGCTGAGAGATCTTAGTCTCATTGCATGTGGAATTATCCATAATAAAATAATAGTGGAATAAAGATGTAATAAGTATGTTGAGAGAAAAGAAGGCCAACCATGCCCCAACCAGGTGCTGTAGGCCTTTTCCACTGTCCAAACACGCGCAGGATTGTACCCAAGTCATCTTCAGTGGGAGAGTCTGTCCAGATCAGAACACTTCTGCATCTCATTTAGGCATAAAAAAGGTAGCGCTCATTCATGCCCATCATTCTCCTGCTTGCTCCTTTGCTTCCACTGAGCCTTCCACATTTCCAGCAATTCCCGCTCCCCTTCCCTGTTGGCCCAACACTTAGCCGGCCCACCAATTTCCAGCAAGAGATACAAGCTTGTGTTGGAAGCACCCATAGATAGTCATAGTGACCGTATCCAGGAGCACTCCATCACACCCTGCTCTCTGCTCTTACAAAGTAGCAAGATGCTTAAACACAGCAATAACGACAACTCAGCACATTTGTCCGAGGTGTGACGTGAAGCTTGTAAGGAAATAGGAAACAAAATCCCTAATCTCTCTGATTTATCTAACACAATTGCTTCCTGGTACAGATGCACAGAGTTTGTTTCTATCTGTTTCACGGGTTATCAGGCAACTTTTGTTCTGATGCTTGCTCACTAATTGAATCAGATTTTGCGCAAACCTCTTTGCTTGCATTTATGCAAATCCACCCGTTTGGAAATGCATGAATACCCTAAAATTTGCATTTTTCAGACTTCAGCCTATGGGGGAATACACATATTCAGCTAGTGGGAGCTTATTTACTTTTTGGCATTTTCCTGTGGCCACAGTTCTGTAAAATCAAACAAGGTTTTAAAACAATAGACTGCAGGCCTGCGGAATCTTCGCAACTCAGCAAAAGCTGGTCCACTGCAGAATCTGTGATTAGATTCATAGAAATCTGAAACAATTTGAATTGATTGCATTTTTCTCTGATGTCTTCCTCCCTGGATTGCAATACTGAGTAAACAGCAACTCAATATCATCTGTATCAGACAGTAACCTATGAATCTTACGTCTTTTCTTTTTCCATTGTCAATAACTGATGATACCTCTTGCTTTATTTAGAGTGCATTTATTTTGCAACATCTTAAAGATATGCTACTTAAATTAAGTTCAGAATAAAAGTTTTTTCAAAGTCAAAATGTAGAAAGATAGTGAGAAAACTTCAGTATGATTAATCAAACTGAAGGAAGGAAAAGAGTAATTTAAGCAAAACCAATGTGCCACAGGTATACATAAAAAAGTAAATGTTATCAGCAATGATGAAAAAGCAATGATTAAAAGAGCCAATTAAAGAATAAATTTTACAGCACTTACAATGAATAATCCTGTGATAACGTAAAGCTGGCTTTGGAGTCTATCACAGGTTAGAAGGCCACAGGAAAGGCAGAAGGTGGGTTACAGTTTTATGGTCTTGAAAAATGAAGGCTTCGGAGAAACTCAACAGAGGCTGAGCTGATAGCACAAATTAACTAATTAAAATGTAGTATATTTTCTCATATGCTCACATTTACTTCCTAAATTGTGCCTGCTACTCATCAATATGTAGGTCCCAGATGTAACTTAGTTGCACCTACACCCATTGAAATCAACAGGATTTACATTAGGGTCACTTTGTCCCATTGATTTCAATGGCATTAAGCCCAGATCTAACTGCATTGCATGAAAATATTTAAAACTGCAATAAAATGAAAGTACAATACAAAACAATCACCTGTGCAAAAACTTCACAACAGACAGGTAAGAAGATTTAAATCAGAAAACATTAAATGGAAAGGTATGTGCCTGGCATTGAGATGACAAATGAGGAGCACAAGGCAACCTTCCCTGGGGTTAGCCCTCCAGAGGTGGGCATCAACACCAAAAATCTCTCCTTGGTTCCCAAGGACCTTTTTTCAGATGGCGGAGGGACACAGAGAAGAGCTTCAGTTGCATTACTCAAAGCACGGTGGGTTGATACAGGAGACAAGAGTCTGGTGAGTATGTTTGAGCAAAAATCTCTCTCTCTCTCTCTCTCTCTCTCTCTCTCTCTCTCTCTCGCATGGGTGTGCACGCACACACAGAGTTTTGTAAAATCTACCACCAAATTATCTACATCAATCTGCCTCACTGGGACAAAGGAAAGCCAATTGGATATCACTGCTGAGAATTTAGAATCAGTGAACCTGTGAGCAACATAAGCTGGCTAATATTACTAATAGAAAATGGCAATATAATGTTGTGACAATGAAATGTGACAAATTGGTCAGTGGTTGAAGATAGATTGCTTCTCCTACAGCGCTCTGCAGATCATTAATCCAACAAAACAAGTTTTTTTCTAGCCATTCAAACACGCACTAACAATAAACTGAATCCATCAACACATTCAGACCAGGTTAAATACTGTTTTTATTGTTCTTATTGTTGGTAAATGTTTTAGCTGTAAAAACACCATTCTCAGAGTACCAGGGCTTCTTCACCCACAGAAACAAAGATGACAACAGATCTCAGTATCTCATTACAAAATCTGTTCTTAATCCCTTAAAGACGTACATACACTCACACTGTTCATTTACTGAAGGCCCTTAATTTGCCAACCTAAGTGCTTGGGACCTGGGACCAAAGTATGCACTTTGCCACTGAGCTATGAATCAATCCTCTTGGTGGGACTGAGCTGAGCCGAGCCAAGCCAGGCCAAGCCAACTCTTTGGATACAGCAGATCTATTTCAGGTTCTTAGGTGTGCTACTAGCAATTATCTTGTTCTTGCTTACAGGAAAAAAACCTGGTAGTAGGAGGCGTGTTTAAGGCTCAGGTATGCTGCCCACCTCATATTACAAGAACACAGGGCAGATGTGGTTAAAATTCACGTAAGCATACACTTAACAGTAATGATATTTAGCCAATGTGCCATTTTCTGCTTCTGAAGTGAAAACTTGATTTTTACTTTTGCGGGTAAGTGCCCCTCCCAAAAAGTTGATAGTCTTGTAACGATCAGATCTGCCCCCTCTTCCCAAATGCCAGCTTTACTACAGAGGGTTGCTTGCTATCCCAGTGCACCAATACAAACACTCAAACACACTTGTCGCGCCATAATGACTATCCAGTGCATCGTGACACGTGCTTTTGTTCTCCTCCTTATGCGGTTATGCCAACTGAGTATGCAATAGACAACAATAAGGCACCTCCAATTAGGTTGTGCTGCTAATAGCCCTTGGCATGGGTAATTACATATTTGAGTCAAATGCTCAGCTTTGTACTGCAGTTGTGGATGCAGGGCATGGAACACAACTGCAATAATGCAATGGATATATAATTCCTTATTTGCAGGTAAGCATCTAAACAGGCGATGCCCAGTGTTTAGGGAGGTGTGATATGTGTGCAAGAACTGAGAGTTTTCGCACATTCCTTGCAGGGAACCCAGAATACATGGCTTTGGCTGCCTTCCTTCTTGGAAGATTCCTCCAAGGCAATGTACCAACTGGTTGATTGTGGCTGCATGCATCTCCAGCATGTCCCGCCTGCCATCTCTGTCACATATCATCCTGCCAAGCATGCACCAGTGCTGGCCTTCACCATAGTTCATCTCTCAGTTTCTCAGCACCTGTTTCTTGACACTCTCTTTCTCATCAGCACAGACCCTTCCCTGACTCTGCTGCCGTCATGCTTTTCTAAGTGAAATGATTGCATCCCACTAGCTCTTCCGAGCAAAGTAATTGGCAATTACCTATTTTTTGACATATGCTGGAAATCTAGGAAACTATAATTCAAATTCTGTTACCACTGACAAACTCCTCCTGCGAATTGGTATGAACAGGGCTCACCTCAGATTCCAATATCCCTAGTTCTTTCTATTGCAATATATTACTAAAAATATGCAGCATGTTGCTTCTTATCACTTCTTACCCAAAGAAAAGTACAAAGTCTGCAAATTTTTTTGCTACTTTTTCCTGCTGCAAAGATTCATTTCTTTTTAAAAGTCACTTTTTCTTATTCCTTTCCCCTATAGAATTTACTTCATCTGTTCAGAAGAAATACACTTTTCTGTCTTAACATTAAGGCAGTTATAATTTAATAGCAATTGATCCTTCACACTGATAATACCTCAGGAAACTTTACTAGGAACTAGAGCAATACAATTGTCACCAGGCAATGGGCTCAAATTCTCAAAGGGCAGAGCGAAGGTGACAAATGTCAGGCCCACATGCATGTTCCTGAGCTTCCCCAAATAGCCCACTGTCCTTTCCCCAACAGGCAATGGTTTGGAGATTCCCAGCATTTGTGCAGTCCTGTCCTGTCCTAAAGTCTTCTCCTAAGACTTTTAAGTAACAGCTTCAAGCTAGAATATGCTTGGGTTTTGGTCCTGTCTGTTTCACCTTCAGCTTCGTCCTCTTTGCCTTCAGCTCTACCCACCATTGGAACATGGCCCCATGTGCTTCCAGAATGGAATTCAGCCATCTGATCAATGTAAACTACAATATCCTAGTTTCTTATAAGAAATCTGCTCTTACTAGAAACCAGAAACCAGAACTTCTTCAAAAAGTCCTTAGGACTTTTAAAGACCATTTAAAAAGCAGTGGCAAAGCAAAAGCAAAATATTTCATTGTTTATTAGTCTGGGGCAAAAGATGAATTTGTTATGCTGATAACTGAAGTATTGCATGATGAGCAAACATTCAAAGGTAAAGAACAGCTGTGATAAATCACTTCTGTACCGACTATGGAAGGAAGGGAGCTCTTTCCCTCTCCTTCCAGCCTTGCAATACTCTGATCTTTCTTTCTATTCAAGCAAAATGTGAAGAGAGCAGTTTAGGATGGGAACTGTCCTAGTTTATGGGAGAACTGTGCCTAAATCACTCTAGGTTATCATTTTGTTGGGGCAAAATTTACTTCATAGAAGTTATTAATACAAGAGGAATGTCAAGGCAGACACAGGACATTCTGATCTCTCTGTTTTATTAATATTCTGTTCTATAGCCTAAAACAGATGAAATCAAAAGCGAAATCTAACATTTACTGGAGATTGATTTCTATGATGGACCAATTGCTCTTTCCTCTTCTTGGAATGCTCAAACTAGACTTAAAGATTTAATGAAGCCATTGAGGAGGAAAGGTGAATCTACAAATCTACCGAGCTGCAGGAGGGGAAATTCAATGATATTAAACTGTAGCTATTGTCAGAGAACATTCCAGGAAGGTAAAGAAAGGAGGAAATATTTTTAAAGAAGGAGGGAATGCAAAAAAGGAAATGAGCAGTAGTTGGCATTAATGTTGAACAATCAAAGTGCAGGGCGGAAGGGGTGTTGGTAAGATTGGGAAGGGGGCATGGCAACTGGAGCCAGACTGGAGATCTTATGTTAGATTCCCTATAGAAAGTGGGAATTCAGGATTGGACTAAATAAGAGAAGCATGACATGTTATTAACAATTCCTATAGGGAGCACTGGTGTAAAAATTCGAGAAATACTTTGCATCATTGCATGGTCATATTGGAAAGCTTAACCTCCTGAAATTATTTTTCTCATGCAGCTGTTAATGAAACACCCCCCTTCCCAGTGGATGGGGTCAATGTGTGAAGCAATGTACCATAATCAATGCTGTACCAACAATTTTGAAGTTGGGATGCCTCTTTCACATATGCAAGCTATCACCTGATCTTTATTATATTTATATCCTGCCTTTGTTTCCTTGCAAGGAAATAAAGATGGCTTACATAATTCTCATCCTCTCAAATCCCCACAACAACAACCCTGTGAGGTAGGTTGGGCTGAGAGTCTGTGACTGGCCCAAAGTCAACCAGTTGGCTCCATGGCTGAGCAGGGACTAGAACCCAGATCACCTGAGTCTCAGTCCTGCAGTGTTAACCACCACACTGGTTCTCCATCTCAGTCTCTAAGTAATGAATGTGCATGTCTGAACTCACTAAAACTGTTGACAGAGTGTAACTAGACTTCATTAGGTAATATTCACTTGAAAAGGAACATTTCTACTATCAATATTTTTCACCCTTATCTGAAATCTGTCTCCTAAAATGCATCTCTCTCACATAAACCTTTCAATAAATGATGGTCCAGCTTTTTCATGAACAGCTCAAAGGGATAAGTTGATAGATCAGTTTGCTCTGTGTGTGTGTGCATAAGCACACATGCACAGGAACATGTGTGTGTGATGTGTGCGCATGAGAACCAGTAAATGCAGGAATGCAGGGGAGGAAACATGCTAAATGCCAATATTCTTTTTCAACACAGAATGTTCTCCGTAATTCCATAGCAGCACATTCTCTTCTATGCCTAATGAACTTATATCCAATAAATAGCTCCTTGCTTCTTGCTGAATGCTGGATCCACTCAACTATACCCTCAACCTGAACTAGCTTTCAAAATTAGGTGTTCTGTTGAGAATTCCAGCTTTAGGATCTGATGTTATTTTGCTGCAACATTGTCCTGATTATGGAAATGGCCAACCTGCCTCATCGCACTTGGCTCAGCTGCACCAGCCTTGCAGCGCATGAGAGGAGCCGCTAGATGTTCGTCCAACATGAAGCTGTAGGTGGATCCGTGAACAGAAACGTAGAGTGACGCGTAATATCCCTCCCCTTAATGCAAAACACCACAATGTATAATTTAGCATTTATATTACTGTTGGCATCACCCATATAAATGCTTTAATGCACAACGCAGTCATTCAAGTGCATTAGCAGACAAAATCTATATAAAGAACTCCTGGAAAACCCAAAGCAACTTATGAATAATTCAGGATTCCGCACATTAAGAATCATCCAGCCAAAAAGGCATAAAGTGCACTTAACTTGTCCCAAAGAAAAACAGAAAAACTGATAAATTACCAGATTTTTTATATATAGATATAGATATAGATATATCTATACACACACACACATATATATAATAATTATATAACTATATCTATATATAGATATAAAATAATTATATATCTATATATATCTATATAAACATGCAACCCAGACAGGTAGGGTTGCAAAGAATAGAATGCAGTTCTCCTACTGCTGGAACAAACTACCCAGTCCTGGGATTTTGGTCACTTCCAAGAGGGGATGGAGGTAAAACTGGCCCCACAGACATTGACTTTCTTCAAGGGTTGAGAGAAATTATATTATTTCTTGGCGGGGGTGGAGGTTACCCTATCAGACAAAGCACTAGAGGGTTCTACGGGCTTTCTTTTACTTTTCTTTTAAAGCGATGGCGGACCACAGTTTAAGAAAGATGCAGACGAAGCTCGGAGGAGGGCAACAAAGATAATCAGGACTGGAAACCAAGCTGGAATAATTGGACATGTTTGTCCTTGAGGAGAGAAGACTGAGGGGAGATAGGATAGTCCTCTTCGAGTACTTGGAAGGAAGTCACAGAGACAAGGGCTGGGATCCATTTTTGATCATCCCAGAGTGCGAGACACAGAACGATGGGCTCAAGTGACAGGGAGCCAGATTCTGGCTGAATATCGGGGGAGGGGGGAATCCTGACTGTTGGAGCAATACAACAATGGAACCATTAACCAAGGGAAGTTGTTGGCTCTCCCACACTGCAGGTGTTCAAGACACAGCCAGGTAGCCATCTGTACATAAACTTGGGAGTCCTGCTCTGAGCAGGGGGCTGGACTCGATAGCCTTGTGGGCCCCTTCCAACTCTACTATTCTATGATTCTGTGGACTGTTGCTTGGTTACCAAGCCTACTCATTGATCAGGGGACCACAAAGAAATGCTTTTCTTTCAGATAGGAATGATCTACTGGGAGGAGCAACCCTGACTCAGCAATCTCAAAGCCCGATCAGGATGCACATACGAGTTACTCTGTATCATATAAAGAGACTCCTATAAATCACATCACTCTATCTGTTCTTATATAACACATTTTCTCTGTACCCATGCATTCTCAACCAGGAATCTCTCCCACAAAATCCCCATTGAAAGAGCACAATGGGCTATTGCTCATTTCTGTTTCCTTCTGTTTTAATAGTGGTGGTGTCGATCTTGTTCCTGGCAGACTTGAGCCCATAGCCCGGTGTAGTCTTATTTATAAAGATCGACTGTGAAAGGAGGAATGTACTGCGCTGAAGAAACAATAGCTGAAACAAACACTTTTTGATGTGCCTATGTTTCAATGAAAAAGAGAGGCTGTTGATGCCATGGACTGATTTGTACACATGCCTTCTAATGCCATATCTCTTCTGTTTTAATTAAAAAGTTCTCACACTACCTTTCCTTTTGAGACATGTATCAATTCAACTCAGGCACTGGCAGACTGATAGCCCTGAACAAAGATACCATCCATCTTACATGATTAAATATGTCCACCAGACTGTTGTCTTTTGTAAAAATAACCAGCCACAGACTAGGGCTTTGGAAAAACACGACTTCTTCAAGATTTCCACTGCAGATTCCTTGGCAACACTGATGTTACAGTTGCACACCAAAGAGCATTCCATCATTATTTATTGATCCTTGCCAGGATCCTTCCATCATGCTCATCAGGTGGTGACCTCCTAAATGACAGTCATCAAAGGCTGCCCAGTCAATAATTCTTATTTTGCATTATGAAGCTATGAGTCATATTCTAGCACAGGTGCTTCTCTTATGGACAAGAACTGCTGTTGAGAACATGGCACAGCCTTACCTTCTCTAACATTCCAGGAGAAGGGGACATCGTAGGACTTTTAACAGGCAGTGAAAATTGCTCATTTTGCATTACACTAATTATTTATTCAGTTGTCCTAGCCTTCTGCTCAATGGAAACTGGCTCTGTGTGTGTGTGTGTGTGTGTGTGTGTGTGGTCGTGTTTCGAAAAGTCACATATTATGTGCATCAGAGCATAATTTAACAAGTACGTCCAGGCCCAGCATGCTACTCAATGAGAACTATTCTTTCCTGAACATAATATTCCATTAAGTGAGGTATTCCTGGTTTTTATGCTCACTCTCACTTTTTCTACAATGCCCTGCCTCTGCCATTTTTGCCCTCACTATTCTCATCTGCCAGGAAATTTTCTAATGCAGAGCCCCCCTTGCATGTGACTTCCATGAAGCCATTAACTAGCCTATAGCAATGATCCTTGCAGCTCTTCTGCTACCTAAATGGAATTCTGGCTTGCTGAGAATGTAGAGTGTCACGATATGTAAGAGCAAGAAATTATGAACAATGATAGAGAAATTTCTTGCTAGAATGATCAAATTGCCCACAGTGCTAAGGGTTTGCTTTTGCCCGTCTTTCAGCAACTGCAGAGGAAGTCACACATCAAACACTTCTTCACACAATGCAAGTTTATACTTCAAAAAACTTCGCACTCTTCAGGGAGGTCTTTGCAGGCCGCAGAGGGTGCATGGATCTTGAGAGGGTCTCTTTGTTCCAGGTGCCCATAACCAGAGCATGACTAATCTTGAGAACACTCAGAGCATCCATAAGCAGCATACTTCAGGTACATGCATCCTTCCTGTCCATGCTTATTTAAGCAAGCCTCTTCTAGCCATTACAAAGGCTTATTTTCTAATTAAACAAAAACCTGGATTAGTGGTCATCCACAGACTTTGCACCCCTGTAACAACAGTGGTCGTCAACTGAATGTGTCTGCAAAACATGCATGTTCAAAGGGCATACCTGGAGCGCCATGCTCATAGTAGAGACATGGGGGACAAAGCAAAGAAAGAAACATCAAGCTGCACAAGTCCAGGGTTGTTGGCTAGGAGGCGCCATGCCCTTGGAACCAGCATGGCAGCTAAACTGCTCTGGAAACCACATTTGGGCCCCAGACGATCTTGCCAGCTGTAGACTCCTAACAAATGCCTGTTTGCTGGGCACGGGGCTCAGGCGGGCACCATCTGACACGTCGCCAAAATATCTGGGATCAGGCAGTGCAGAGACTGAGTTTTGCATAACAGAACAGCGGCATCTATTTGGCCCACCTGTCTGCACACATGAAGCAGCATCGGGGTTTCTGGACTTTTCTGAAAGAAGCAAGCAGGAGAGGTAAGCAAATCTTCATTTGCACTTCTCACCATAACTTGCTGCCCAGGGCACTTTGATGTGCCCTTCAGTCTGCTTGGAACCAGGTGCTGGCAGTGGACTTAGCCGAAACCAGGAGAGGATAGGGCCAATTCTCTCTCTCCCCCACAGGGGGTTGCGGACACCCAAAAGCCACTCCATTGCATGCCATTTTCCTCCAGCCTGGGTCCAGTTCCAGCATTGGGGTAAACGGCTTACAGGACCTTAAAGCTAGGGATGATTTTTTCTTCATTGTTCGAATCCTAAGTTCAGTTCATCCCACACTGTGAGGATGCTTTTAAAAAGAATAAGGCTGGCATGGAAATGCAGAGGCATTTTTGTACATATCATGGAAATATTTTTTCCAAATTTGATGCCTTTTGACACTGTTTCAAATAATACATTTTCTGTGCACTTTTCTGTTTTAACAGTTGGAGAGTTCCATTGCAAAACTCAGAAAAGTGCAAGTTGCATTTTGGTTTGTGTATTGTTCAAAAGTATGATTACTACAATACTTAGAATATAAACTCAATGAATTTCTTCCCCATCCCTGTACAAAGTAGCAAAAAAAGCTGTTCTCCATCCCTTACCTACATACATCTTTTTTGTGTAAAGAACATCGCTCGTCTTCAAAGATCTGTATGGACAGATGACAGACCTACAGTTTGATCTCTGGGTTTGGCCCAGAAACCTGAGACGGAGAGTTGTACTACACTGAAGTCAGGAATCTAGACAAGAAGTTTATCATTTTTTCCCCAAGAATAGTAATAGGAAACTCTTAACTCCACCAAGATACATTTAAGTCCAGTGTCACCTAGTGGCTAAATTATATAATGATGCTATCCACACAGTGATTCAGTCAGACCTGACACACTATCCCAGGGAAATATCTTGAAAGGCTATCCCTTTGTGGGGCAATGTGTGCACCGTTTCCAGAAGAAGCTAGAGGGACAGATGAATAATTAAATAAACATATAAATAAAATAAAGCCTGGTGGGGAGGAAACCATCAAGGTAAATCACGTAAGCCAAAATTGCACTTTATAGGAAAATGCAGTGCTTTTTTTGTAAGAAAAAAGGTGCCGGAACTCATGAAATTATTTACCTTTCGCACGTAGTCAATCACTGTACACATGCGCACACATCAGATACATGACGAAACATAACGGTTGCCACCTGCAGTAAGCACTCAGCGCGCGACCACACGACCAATCACAAGCCAAGCAGCGCCACAAGCTGAGCAGCACCATCACAACCAGCGCGGACGAAGTGCGTGAGCATCGGATTCGACACACCAGCAGCCCGCATGCATCGTTTTAATTATTTTGCCGCCAACCTGCTATGCCCGACAGAGCAATTCAAATCCACATGGACCAAACATCAAATTTTCAAAAGTTACTTTTAAAACTTGGGAAATCTGTTGAAAAAAGGTGCTGGAACTCCGTTCTGGTGCGTTCTATGACAAAAAATGCACTGGGAAAATGTAACCAATGACAGAATTTGGCCCTGTGGGGCAGAAAACAGGGCAGGATGTCAGGCATGGTGGAACTCAAACATGATACCAAACAGTCGATCAGGCTATGCTGCAGCCATCTAGATGTGGGTTAAAGGAATTATTTGAAGTGGCCAGGTGCGGATCAGTTTTACAGTTTACAGTGTAGCTGTTCAAGTTGAAATCGCAGCACTTTGTTTGCTAAAATGATATAGTGTAGTTTGACTGGGTTGCTTGTATGCAAGTTTCTAAAGGTAGGTTTTGTGCTTGCATAGAAGCAGTTTCTATCTAGTGCTTATATGCCCAGCCGCCCCCTGAGATCGGCGGGAGAGGCCCTTCTCCGGGAGCCCTCCATGGAAGAAGTTAGGAGGGTGGTTACTCGGAGGAGGGCTTTCTCAGCGGTGGCGCCTAAGTTATGGAATGCGCTCCCCAGAGAGGTCCGCCTGGCGCCGTCGTTATTTGTTTTTCGGCGCCAGGCGAAGACCTTTTTATTTAAGCAGTATTTTAAATGTTAATATTATTGAATTTTATTTGGCCAGGGCGGCTTGTTTTATAGTGTATGTTTTATATTATATATTTGTATTTTATTGTATATATTTTAAAATGTTATTTTAATTTTTTGTTGTAAGCCGCCCCGAGGCTTCGGCGAATGGGGCGGCATAAAAATGTTTTAATAAATAAATAAATAAATAAATAATAGTGTTTAATTTCACCATTTTATTTATTTATTTGGAGTTTTCTTATGCCGTTCCATTCGCATAAGCCTTGGGACGGCTTCCAACACAATAAATAAACAAGCATAGAAACAATACATATAAAATCCGGATTCACCCTGGCTGTAGGAATTAAAACCAATAAATAATATTAACATTTTTTGTACCAGAACAGTGAGAATCAAAAATTTCTATAGACTGCCTTGTCCGTGACACTTTCTAACTCTTCCCTCCTACAGAATTGCCACATGGAGTCCTAAATCAACTTATACCATGCTAAAAAAATCCCACCCCACAGGTTGTCCTGGAATGCGTATAATAACCCGCAACACATTTTCCTTCACCGAGTTCTTCAATCAGTTCCCCTTTAACTGGTCGGGCAGCAAAAAGAAAACCAACATAATTAGAAACAAAGCCTCAATTCTGTTTCTTCTACAAAAACTGTTAGTGAAGCAGAACTTAAACTCATAAAGAATTTATGGCTAGCCACAAGCTTGATTGCAAAAGAAATAGTCGAAAGCCCTTGAAATGAACTCCTGCCACTTTAAAATATAATTTAAATCCCTGTAACAAGAAGAACTACAGTTATTCTAAAAGATGAACAGCGTTAACCTCAAGCTTTTGATGCAACATGTGTTGGAGGCTGAATTGATGCGGAATCTGATATGGAAAGGAACAAGAGCGCAGGGGAAGTCCAGTGCATCTCTGAAGTGATGCAGGCAAGGGACAATTTGTGTTTGAACCTTGTCTTCTGTCAAGCTGTTTTATGGGGAGCAATTTCTGTACTTTCAGTTCCACAATTGTGCAGAATAGTGTTAACCTGTGTGTACATATTCTATGTGGAACATTACTTAACAGATCTTAAATTCCAGGAACGGCTAAGAAAATAAATAAAAGCACTGCCTTCTCATAATGAATGATGCATATTATTTATTGTTTTGCCATATTTGTATAATGTTGCTGAAAATATACCAAGATGTTTTAGGCAGCTGCACGGCTACAATTCATTAAGGAGCATGGAATTGAACATCTAAGTCTCAGTCTGATTTCTTATGCAGATACCTAAAACCTTAAAGCATTTCCTCATTTTGTATTAAATGTCAAAGGAACACCTCAGTACATACAATTCCTGTGGGGTTCAGACTGAGTTTCTATTCCTGAGATCACCTTTAAGTTGACTTTATAGGTTACTTGGATCTCATATATAAAAAGCATATAAAACACTTAAGAAACACTTCCATATACACTAAAACATCTTACACACAATACAGCATTTTAATAATGATAATAATACAGTAACAATAAAATAACTACAAGTACTGAATGGAGAGAGAGAATCTGATTGTTGAATAACCAAAGCCCAATGCTTTCCCAGTGACGGATGGCATCTCACTTTTCCCTGATTGCTTTATTATTGATTGTGATTGTGTTCACCCATGGGTGCCCACTTGCCACTCAAGGAAGAAGCGGGACTTAGGGGTTTGCTCATTTTTAAGTAGGGGTTGTTCTTAACTCAGACATTCGTAAACTGGAGGACTGGGTGTAGTCACATGGTCTTGATACAGTCCAGAATGTGACTTTCAGTTCCACTGCCCAATCACACACTATTTTGATCATCTAGTTGTAAAAGTAATTTACAAAAAAAATTCAGGGTTGAAAAACTTCCAATGTTAGGTCACAACATTTGGGATTACAAAAATCAGGCATCTACAACTTGCATCCTATGAAGTTGAACTCAACGTACTCCCTTAAGCTTGAGAAACTTGGTGGTTTGGGATGTTTGAAACTAGGGAGCTGTTAAGCTCCAAGCAGATCCCAACAATATATTCCTGGTAATCTGAATTTAGATTGATGAGTCAGAAGTTATCTTTTAAGAGATCCCAAATACACACACTTTGCTCTCACTCTCTCATTTAGAAGCATCTGTAATCTATATTTATTATCAGGAGTTGAGCTTATTGAATAATGGTTCTTTTTTCCAAATCTATTAAGCAGCCATCATGTGGTTTTGGCAGCTGAAAGTTGCAACCATAATGAAAGCCTAAGCAACCAATAAGTAAATACAGCAAGTTTTTATGCAGAACACTTAATGGAATCTTGAAGACTTTCTGGAGCCATTTAAATGAATGAAGTTGTAAAACCATAATGTTTTATCTACCAGGTTGAGGCATTAAAATGTTTTCACAATCATTTTGAATCAAATCCGATTGTATCTGCACACATTCTATGCCACAAAGCAGCTTCTCAAAAAGTTCAAATTCAAGATTTGGCAGCTCTGGCCAGTGGGGCTGCCCGTAGCCCTCCAAACTCAGAGGATTACAGACCTCCTATCAAGGACAGAAGAAGCTTGGACACAAAGCTTGGAGTGCAATGCTTCTCTTGCCCTGTGGTGCAATCCTATGCATGGCCTGGGAAAGGTCCTACAACTCTCCCCGTTCCTCAGCCCTGAAAATGGTAAGACTTCTTCCTGCCTAAATATGCACAGGCTTTCATCTTTAGAGAGCCATTCCTACTTACTTACTTACTTACTTATTCGAGTTCTTGTATGCCGCCCCATTCGCATAAGCCTTGGGGTGGCTTCCAATAAATAAATAACAATACAAAAATATAAAAACTGGACACATCCAGCAATAAAGAAAAACCAATAAATAAATTAACAGTTAATTAAAATAACGTTTAAATAAAAAGGTCTTGGCCTGGCGCCGAAAAACAAATAACGACGGTGCCAGGCGGAACTTTCTGGGGAGCGCATTCCATAGATGGGGCGCCACCGCAGAGAAGGCCCTCCTCCGGGTACTCACCCTCCTAATATCCTTCATGGAGGGTTCCCGGAGAAGGGCCTCTGCCGCTGATCTTAGAGGGCGGGAGGGCAAGTATGGACACAAGTGCTCCTTCAGATACCCAGGTCCCAAGCCATTTAGAGCTTTATTGGTAATCACCAGCACCTTGAATTGGGCCCAGAATTTAATGGGGAGCCAGTGAAGCTGATGGAGGACTGGGATTATATGAGAACAACACCCATCATTCTTAGGTGCCTGCGACTGTTGCGGCAGCTTTCAAGGAGGACAGATAGTGGGACCTAACTCCTTCCTCCTTCGTGTCGCACAGCACTGGCTTTGAGAACGGTCTTATGACTGCGCGTCAACAGGTGGCACTGAACGAACCGTGCCAGCTGTGAGGGCTGCAGGGGGCACAGCAGGGGCAGAGGTGTGGCTGCAACCTCAGAAGGCATTTGCCAGGTCGGATTTGGAACTTGCTATGACTGGTCAGACAGGAAACGATCCAGAATTGTTCCATGGCTTACCCTTTTAACACAGTGCCATTGTAGTTCAATAATCAGTGCTATGCCATTATAGGACACAAAAATATCATTTTAAGGAAAATTGAGCTTAAAAATTACATGATGATGATGATGATGATGATGATGATAATAATGATTTTTATTATTAAAAGCTTTTATAGGCCATCCACTAGAAGTGTCTCAGGATGGCTTACAAGGAGGAGGAGGAGGAGGAGCAGGAGCAGGAGGAGGAGCAGCAGCAGCAGCAGCGCCGCCGTCACTGC
The DNA here is from genome assembly GCF_004798865.1 of Varanus komodoensis. Classification (NCBI taxonomy): domain Eukaryota; kingdom Metazoa; phylum Chordata; class Lepidosauria; order Squamata; family Varanidae; genus Varanus; species Varanus komodoensis. The sequence continues at coordinate 11,974,878 of NW_025335440.1, read as the reverse complement.
CAAACCAAAAATATAAAACAGTGAGGTACAGTGGTGAAGAGCACGGGACTGGGACTCAGGCGATCTGGGTTCTAGTCCCCGCTCAGCCATGGAGCCAACTGGGTGACTCTGGGCCAGTCCCAGACTCTCAGCCCAACCTACCTCACAGGGTTGTTGTTGTGGGGATAAGATGGAGGAGGAGATGTAAGCTGCCTTGAGCCCTTTTTAGGAAAAAGGCAGAATATAAACCCAAAAATAAATAAATAAATAAATAAAACAAGATGTGTAGTGTTGTATACAATCCGCAGTATTTTCTAAATGGTCTTGCTTCAAGAAGTAAGAACAGGAAACATGTTCAGGACAGATGCTATATATACATAGGAATCAACCTTAAGCTCCCCAACAGGTAAACCATAAACCTGAGATAATACAAATATCTTGGATTAACATTGTTAAGTGTGTTTACGTTACACATGCAGAAGAATATGCGTCCCTAGATCTAGAACCATTGTTTCATTCCAAAAGAAATTGCAGGATTCTTGCTGTAAATGTTCCATAAATGCCTTTGGAAAACTGGGCACTGCAGGCAAAGAACAGCTTATGACATCTCTGCCTTTGCACAGACATGATAAGCCATAACAGTCCACTGAGTAAAATAATCTATTAAAAGAGTGCTTAAAAGCTTCTCAGCATGATTGACCATCCTGGGCATTCTGCTGCTTAATGCAGAAACATTTCCTACACAATGGCTTTACGGGACAGCCAGTATGTAAGGGTCATTCCACCCTTTCCGAACAACTGCATGAGACCCCCAAAACTCTGCTTTTCAAGATTAACAGTGACAAGAATCGCCTCTCTAGGACTTGAGTGCACTGTACAACCAGGACGTAAGAAGTTCAAAGCAGCTCTCCACCAGTCCATCAACATCAGGTGATTACAAGTAGATACTCATGATAATAAAAATATCATGTGCTTTTCTCCCAGATTGGCTAATTTCTGGATCTGGAAGAGAGGGGAGAAGGAGAGCCAGTGTGGCGTAGTGGTTAAGAGCATGGGACTGGGACTCAGACGACCTGGGTTCTAGTCCCCGCTCGCCCATGGAGCCAACTGGGTGACTTTGGGCCAGTCACAGACTCTCAGCCCAACCTACCTCACAGGGTTGTTGTTGTGGGGATAAGATGGAGGAGGAGAATGATGTAAGCTGCCTTGAGCCCTTTGTAGGAAAAAGGCAGGATATAAATAAATAAATAAAATAAAAAATTGGGGGAAGGAAGACTAAGGGGAAGGTTCCACTCCCCTCACATGCACGTCCCCCTTGAAGTTAATTAGACCTGACCTTTACACATGATTTTTGTATCTGAAAATCTGTGTGAAGCTAGGATAAAGGTGCTGTTTATAAAACACTGGCTCAACTCTATACTAAACACTGACAAGGTTCCACCAGATGTCCACCAGTACAGCTCTCAGTAGAGAAATCTGTAGCTGAACTGTGCATTGTGTGAAGAAGTGTATTGGTGCAGAAGCGTCTCATTACTCGGAAGAACCAACCTCAGTATTAGGCCCAGCTTTGTCTCTGGGAGCCCAGGTGGTCTCTGTGATGTGCCTCACCTTTCACTGGCTACCAGTGGCGATCCCTTCTGAAGACTGATGTCCGTGATGCTCTCACCCACCCCGGAGCATTGGCTTGCCTTTCACATTTCCTCTCTATCCCTGCCAGGCACACCTGCCCTGAATATGAAGGGTTTTTTATTTTTTTATTTTTTGCATTGAGAAATCCCTTACCTCCCCCAACTCTACATCTTCTGCACTTTCCTGCTCCGTACAACAAAGGCATGGAAACAGGATCATATCTTTCGGTGTGGGTTTTTAATGGATGATCACCCCAATCTAGTCACTTTAAAAAGCAACTAGTCATACCAGAATGGAGGTGGGGAGGTACATTTGAATGAATATCATGTCAACTAATGGATGACATTCATGCTCAGGTGCACATTTCATTCCTGAGCATGCATGCCTCATTTACACTCAGAGTTCTACATGCATCAGATGGTGCATTCAGAGATGTATCTCTTTAGTTGGGTCATTGGAACAGCTGGAGTGAGAGGGAGTGAATTCAGTGTTGGAACTTCTATTAACACCAGTCAAAAATAGCCCCTCCACATCTGGTCCTTGAATCCTCCTGGCCTGGTTATGAATGGATAATGGATGGTTATCCGTTGGCTGACTAACCAGTGGTTATGAGTTCTAGAACTCCATCATACCTATACGATCCCCCTGCCTAAAGGATCTAAGACAGTAGCAAGCAACCTGGTTCCCTTCATATGGTCACAAATTGTACTCCAAAATTTCTGGAGGGTGCCAGACTGCCTGCTAGCTAACCCAGCCTGCATGTGAGAAACATTTGTAGACAGAGCTGACTAGCAGCTCTTTAGCTTTTCTAGGACAGAACTCTTGTTTATGGATGGCACTTGCTCTATGTACTAGTTACTGAATCTGGATACCATCAGCCTAACTTGTACGTGGTTAAATCAGATCTCAGCACGTTTCTATGAATTCCCAGTTCCTTTTTGCCCAAAGAAAACTTATCTTGTATAGACTATCCTGAACTAGCAGCTGTAGAGATAAAGAATAACATTTTGTTTGACAGATTTGATCTAAGCCAGCTTCAGAGCCTTAATACATTGAACAGAAACATATCACATTATAGTTTAAAATGCATTTCTTAAAAATAACACTATGCATGCTATATAATTCCAAAGCAAGTTGAGCTCAAATATTAAAGAACTGAAGAAATTTCTCCAATCCAGTGCCTGGATTGCATCTGGATTGCAGATGTTTTGCATTATAATTCCCACCAGCATTGACCGTTGACGAGTTGTAGCTAAAAATATTTGGGAGTCACTAGTTTGGGAAAACTGGTATAGAAAAACAAATCACTAGATTATAGGTAGAATGACCAAGTAAAGCTGTACTAAATCCATGATGTTATAACAATACACACACACACACACCTCATTTCAAATAAGTCTGGTTCTTAAAAAAATATTTTCCACTGAAATTAGTTTTAAAAAAGGTTGAAATATAACCAAACGTTTTTCCATCCTCCTATTTTAAGCTGAATGCGGAATATAACAAGGGCAATGAACAGAGTATAGAATGCTTAGGAAACCAGCCAGGACAAAAATTAAATAAAGCATTATTAACTATTCAGCATTTCCTCTTTACAATGGATATTCTGGTGCTCAGCACTGCGAAGGGGAAACATTCAGGTACAGAACACTGTCAGAAAGTTAAACAGTTTTACTCTTCTGGGGAGATAACGCCAGAAGAAAATCTGAAAATCAAATTAAATTCTAAGAAAATTCTTGGCCATGTTAATTAATCCATGTCACTAGATAGGATATAGTATCTACTTTGCGGAAATAGATATACTTTACTTTCTGGGTAAGCTAGTTTTGGCTTTATGAAACTAAGATGAAGCATGTTTATTAAAATACCATTTACTCAAGACAAAAGAGATACATTATTCCTCATAACACCAAATCAAAACAACATTCTATCTCTGCTTGCATAGTGAACAAGACATATTTGGTTTTATATTTCAGAATTGCAATTAGCTCTGTAGTCGGCAGAGTAATTATATTCCTGCCACAAATGCCATTATGCTAAATTTTGTCATTATAATGTGAAAGCAAGGCTATGATAGGATTGCATTATACTTATGAATGCTTTACCTTACCAAATATTGCCAACACAAAGCAATGATCCATCTAGTGAAATCATGCCAAACGCTGAGTTCCAGGCGGTATCTCCCCAGCTATTCCTGATCTTAGCAAACAGTCTGTACCAATCAAATGCCCATCTAAAATCCTGAGGTCCCAGGCATTCATCATCCCATGAAAGATCATGACAGCAATTCATGGCAGCACTTTGAAGAAACCACAGGACGCACGAAGTATGTGTGGCAGTGAAAAGTTTGACTAACACTACTTCAGCTGACCAATTTTCAACCACCCCTCCTATTTTGAACAACTGTATCCAATCCAACTCAGTGCAGCACAACAGAAAAACATATCAAACTGCTTTTTCAGTTTTTATCTTCTTGCCTGGGAGCTTAGCGGAGCCAATGGCTTGGGTTCCTTCACAGTTTAAGGTTCAATGACCTTATCACGGGTATCATCGAGTGAAGACTTTTTTCTAGCTTCTTCCCTCACCGCCCAGCCCCTGCCTTTGGCACTGAAGTCCACTGAGAGGTTACATAGAGACTCAGTCCCCAAAATCCCACTTTCAGACTTAAAAAAATGAATCATTTGAATGACAAAGAGAACAAGCTACTACACGTGTTGCACACATCCCAAAAAATTTACTTTGTCCAGTGGCCAGTAATGGGGTTTTTGGAATCCAAGCTATAGGGCTGCTGGCATTAAAGGGCTCATCTTTGAGCCTAAAAGACTTCTGACTTAGGGAATGAAAGAAGCCTCCATATCGAGTTGGGTCACCAACTCCACTGGTATTTCACAGCTGTCATTATCATTCCACTGTTCTCTGGGTCTCTAGGGCTTTCCTCCATCACCACCTCCTCATTTCAACCAGTGAACGCAGAACACAAGTGCAACAACCCCAAATATTCAATATTTTCCAGCTGCCTTGCTCTTAACAATTGAATATTCAACTTCTAATGGGAGGAAACCATGTTTGGAAAGTTTCAGTCGACTGGTTTTTTTTTAAAAAGATAATCTGTCTTTTAGCTGCCTTAAATCACATTCTAGCTTATAAGTTTTTATTTCTATATAGTACAACAAATCAATTCAGTGTCTTCAGATATTGGGCTGCTTTTTCCAGCTTACAGAGCCTCTTCCTGGCTGATCAAAATGCAAAGACAGATAAAATCCAGAGCATTCAACACTGCTTTTGCCAACTAGAAGATCTTCTAAAATGAAACTAACTTTGTAAAGCTATCTATGCAAATTACAAGGAAACCTCTATCAGTTGATTTTTATGAGCAGTCTTATCTCTAGCTTTCACCAGGGTTTTAGTTCATCACAACTATTTTCTAAAAGAAAATGTTATTATTTCACTCACCCTCCAAATTTTTTTTATTCTGCTAGCTCTGGACAACTTTGTTCTGTTCATCACCAACGTCTTCTATCCCAATATATATCCTATAGAGGTGCGAGAATGTTGTACAATCAAGACTGACTGGGGAAAAAAGGACCCACAACAGTAGAGTACTAGGTATGTTCCTGAAAATAAAAGGCTCTCCTTAGCTTTTAGTACTCCTTCCAATAGCTGCACAGTTCAAAGCTCAGCATAAAATAGCCAATAAGTGAACGCAGCATTGTTGGGGGGGGGGGGGCGCTCCGCTGGGAACATGGTAGCAGCGGGCTTCTTCCAACCAATGCTAGATTTAGGACAGAAGAAAAATCAAGCTGTCCCTCTGCCAGACATCCAACCTTAAGAAGAAATGTGAACTGAAACGATGCAGCTTTGAGACATCACAATGCTATGCATTAAACTTACTTAAGGACTGTTTTAATCCCGTGCAAATCTGCTTCAAGTCATACCGAAATGAAGAGACGCTATTACTGAAATGTTTGAATAATCTGCAGTGTAATAAAATGGTGATAAGAAGATATTTCTCCTGCCATCGCGTCTAGGGTTTTACATATTGCTAATGTTCCTTGCCCTAATTTTAGCAAATGAAGGGATTAAGAGCATTAGGCATTGATTTTTTAAAAGAGAAAAACAACACAGCGATGTCTGTTTACCAGCCATTTTCTGTATGAAAAATTAAAAGCCCGGTCTTTGAGTTTAGCCATCCAAGGGTGGCCATGCAATATACTGCAGCCGCTTGGGATGGGAGCTGCCTGATCTGCCACTACTGGGGAAGGCATTTCAAATGCACCAAGTCCTGGGTGGTGGGGAAACGGACAGCTTCTCAGGACTCTGCTGCAAGTTCCCGCTACGTGCACCACTTTCTTGGGGTGGAGAACACGCAACCTCCAGATGTTCCTGGATGGCAGCTCCCACATATCCGCATCACTGTTAATGCCAGCTACGAAGGGTGGCCTGCTCCACAGTGGACAGTTCTCTACCTGAAGATGTGCTCTCGTCAAAGTGTTGTTCAGTCCAAGTCCGGTTTATTCAGGAAAAAGACCTATCAAAGGCAGCCTTGAAGTTTGTTTGTTTTATTTATATCCTGCCTTTTTTCCTTTCAAGGAACTCAAGTCAGCTTACATAATACTCCACTTCCTCTCAGCCTTATCCTCACTACAGAAAAAGAGCGAGTCAGAAGGGTTCTCCAGGGTCATCTAGTCTGACCCCTGGCTCCAGCCAGCTCCGCTCACAACATGCCTACAATAACAACCCTGTGAGGTAGGTTGGGCTGAGAGTCCATAACTGGCCCAAATTCACCCAGTGGGTTCCATGGCTGAGCAGGGACAAGAACCCGGAACCCCTGAGTCCCAGTCCTGCACTCTAAACCACTACACCACACTGGCGTAGCAGGACCACACATGGTCAGCCTCCCTCACCATGGAGAAATGAATGCTACTTCAATTTAAATGAAAGCTCTTATATCTAAATTGGTATCTATCAAAACACATCAGCACATGTAAGTTATGCAACCTGGTGTCCTACTCCAGGTCATGCAATATTATCACTGTCCTTATTACAACCGGCTGCAAGTGGCCATCCTTGGGGCTGGGACTGATGTAAGCAGCAGTCCAGCCACATCTGAAAGAGCATATGGATTCCCACCATTGAACCGAAACCTTTTAAAGGCACGATCCTTTGGGTGCCTAGCCAGAAGAAATGCTCCCAGCTTGCTCTAGGCAGCATAGCTTGCTTGCACTTGCTTGAACAGGAATACCCCTGTAGAGGACGATACGTTGCACCATCATGAACCATGCGTGCCAGGCGGGACTTGTTTCCATGCCGTTGGGTCAGTAGATTCCAATGGGGCAAGACTGGGCACCGACTCCTTGGGCGCCATATTGCCATAGCAAAACTCTCGTGCAAGTATGCCACAATCAGGGAATGGGATCAGTGGAACAAGGGTCGCTACAGCAATCCTAAGCAGTTTGCAAGCCTACAAAAACTCATCTCTCACACACAAACACAGCACGTGGATACACATTCGATAGCTTCCACATACTCACAGAAGAGGCCATTCAATACTAACCTGCTACAAACGGTTGGCATGTTTGCCCTGCAGCGCTGAGTTCAAACAAGGGCTCCCGAAGAAGCTGAAGATGCAACTCTATGCAAGCTTAGGCAGAGAAAAGGCCTACAACTCCCAGCATGGGTTAGTCAGTTGTACTAAAGCCTACAACTCCCAGCATGCCCCACCACAATCCTATCCATGCTTAGACAGAAAAAGTTGCTGGGGAATACTGGGAGTTGTGGGAATTTTTCTGTATGAACATGCATCGAATTGGGCCCTTGAAATGAATACATAAAGAAGATCAAACGACAGTGACAGTTTCTGCGTGCGATATCTAAAATATTTTCCGAGAGGGAAAATGACAAAACAGGCTATCATGTCTCGGGCACATCAGGAGAAGGCAAGACTCCTTGGAGACAATCATACTAGGGAAGGTCACAGGCAGAAGACCAAATAAGACATGGATTGACTCCAAAAAGAATGCCACAGCCTCGAATTTACAAGAGCTGAGCAGGGCTGTCATGGGTAGGGTATACTGGAGAGCTTTCATACATAAGGTCGCCATAAGTCGGAGATGACTTGATGGCACACAACAGCAACAAACATAAACATCTAAATATAACTGCTTTGTGATATATACCACAGAAAGCAGAGTTGTTGCAGCCAATGGCTTCCTGGCTAGGAAATGCTGGAAATTTAAGGATATTTTCCCTTACCTAAAAACATATACGATCGTGTCCTTAGCCAGTCAGAGAACTGAAATAAGTGCATTTTCCTTGGAGATAATGCCAAAGCAAAGGAGAAGACCTGAGATTTCACTGCCTTTGCTCAAGTCTACCTCAAATAAGAACTATGCTGCGCTCCAGATGTTTGGACTTCAACTCCCATCTGCTCAACCCACATGATCATTAGCCAGGAATGCGGGAAGTTGGGAAAAGCGAATATATGGGGAGAGCAATGGGAGATGCAAACCCTTCCCTTTGGCTCCCTCCCTTTCCACATACCATGAGCGACAAAGAAGCAGACTAAATTGAAAGTTCTTGTAATTATATGATCAAAATTATAGCAGAACATAAGACCAAGATTGCTTTTTAAAGTTACTTATTTATTAATACTGTTACCTACGTGTTGCGCCTGAAGATTATGGGAGTTTTTCATTAAGTCTAGCTGTAATAGGTTCCTGCTTTAATATATATGGACCTGCACCCACCTACCTCAGGCAGAGGAAAGAAATTACATTTAATTAAATGCCTTGTCTCACATTAATAATGAGTTTATAAACATTTCTCATAGTTTGTGCAAGTTGGGGCCCAAATTTATATTGTAATTCAAGCCAGAAATGCCATTCAAAAAGATCATTAAAAAGATGAGGGCTGGAGAATATATTTCACATATTTGCAAGAGGAATCGAAGATAGTACGTTTCTTGAATTTATATAGCCTTTCTCAGCCTTGTGCCTTCCAGACACATTAAGATAGCAATGGCCAGAATTCCCAATAAATGGCCCTACTGGATTGGAATTCTGGGAGTTGTAGTCCTAATGTCTCTGGAGGCCACCAAGTTGGAGAAAGCTGACCTAAATGATATTTAATCATATAGGAAAATGCTATAGTCTAAGCCAGTCATGGTGAACCTTTTAGAGACTGAGTGCCCAAACGGACACCCAAAACACACTTACTAGTCCCAAAGTGCCAAAACTACAATAAAACCTGAAACTGGAGGTGTTAGTTTAGAAAAAACACCTCACCACCAGTACCAACATATATATATATATATATGTGTGTGTGTGTGTGTGTGTGTGTGTGTGTGTGTGTGTGTATGTATATATGTATGTATATGTATGTATATATATCCTTGGCCGTGCACTAACTGGCCATGAGAAAGCTTGGACCAGTCACGCCTAAGAAGTTGCGGCTCGTGACATCACCGCCTGGGGCTGCAACTCCTTTACGAGCTTGCGCAGGGCCCCTACGTGTGCTGGTGTACGATGCTCGGCTGCGGTAGCGATGCTGGGGCAACCTGGCTCGCACACAGACAGAAAAGGCTCTGCGTGCCCGCGCTGGCACAGGTGGCCTAGCTTTACCACCACTGGCCTAACACTACCAATTGCGCTCCTCTAACTGTAATGCAGGGCGAAAGTTACATTGAAAAAAGGACAATTCGATAAAGACTTACTTGAGTAGCTCATTCTGCACTGCTCATCATTTCTGCCCATACTAAACAAATTGGAACTGTCAGTATCATGGCAGGATACCTCCTTCTTCTAACCATAACACTATCCGGGTGCTCACCCCTAACCCTAATACCGGGCTAAAACTCCATTGAGAACAAGAAGATTTTGAAAAGGCCTTCCTTGAGTAGGTTTCACAGCACTGCTCATCATTTCTCCCAATTCCGAAAACAATTCAACCATCAGTATCATGCCAGGACACCTGCTTTTACTAACCCTAACCCTACCCTGGTACACACCCCTAACCCTAATATAGGGCTAAAGTTCCATTGAAAATAATGGGATTTTGAAGAAGGCTTCTTTGAGTAGCTTTTTCTGCACTGCTCATCATTTCTCTCCATTCCGAACACATTCGAACCATCAGTATCATGCCAGGACACCTCCTTTTTGTAACCCTAACCTGGTGCACCCCCTAACCCTATTAAATGGCCAAAGTTCCAGTGAAAACATTAGGATTTTGAAAAAGGCTTCCTTGAGCAGCTTTCTCTGCACTGCTCATCATTTCTCCCCATTATGAACACATTCCAACCATCAGTATCATGCCAGGAGGCCTCCTTTTTCTAACCCTAACCCTACCCTGGTGCACACTCCTAACCCTAATACAGGGCTAAAGTTCCATTGAAAATACTGGGATTTTGAAAAAGGCTTCCTTGAGCAGATTTTTCTGCACTGCTCATCATTTCTTCCCATTCCGAACACATTCCAAACATCAGTATCATGTCAGGAGGCCTCCTTTTTCTAATCCTAACCCTACCCTGGTGCTCACCCCTAACCCTAATGCTGCGCTAAATTTCAGTGGAAAATCCTGCAACTTTGAAGAATCTGCTGTGAAAGCACCACATAATTTAACCCAATCTAAGATATGGCATGCAGATACCATTAGTATTGTCACCTGTTCAGCTAGACTAGGACTTTGAGCAGAAGGCAATGGACCATTGTTGTTATACTTACTCATTTCTTTTCTGCACGGCCCCATTGCCAAAGCTCGGTGGGCAGTTTTCAATAATTTTTCAGGTTCCAGCAGTCATGAAGGTGCCCCAACTGGGTTTCTATAGTTGGCCATTTTCCTGTGTGGGAAGTACCTCCCAGCTGCATGAAATGGGTTGAGGGACATTTCCCACAAGGCCTACCTGAGATGACTTGATGGCTCATAGCAACAGCAGCTCGTCCCTCTAAAAGTTGTCAGGTGGGGAAGAAAAGGCAAGCAAGACAACTCCATTGGCTTGGATGGGACAAACTACATCCGGCCTCTTCATGCCACTGAACATCGTGAACACCGTCCGTTAGCTATTGCGGGTGAAGCAGCAAGGTCTTCCCAGGTGGCCTCACGGGGACCAATCTGTCACTGCACTTCTCCCTCGTAGAAACCATTGCTCACATTACCAGTGTGCAGCTAAGACCTGAGCTCAGGGCCAAACCCATGAGGGAAATAAGAGAGGAACTTGCAGTCACAACTGCAAGCTAGTGTTTTCTCATTAGTATTAATGAGCTACAATTCCCAGCTCTCTCTTCCTTTCTCTATGCTTTAATTTTCCCAACAACAGTTATTTCAAGACTTCAGTCTGGCAAGAAAGCTAAAAAATATCTAATCCGTGCTTCCTTCCCCTTTGGCAGCACTTTCTTCATGGTGGGCTGCTTTAATAACTTCACCCACTGCTCAGAGTCAAGTAAAGCGTTTTGTATCTGAAGTCCTTCAATCTTCTGTCTTTGTTTATTGCACTTTGCAGGCATGGTTTGTTGTGAATGTTAATAGGCTTCAAGCTGGGCTGTTATTATATTAGAGGTGTTTAAGGTTTGATCAAGTTTAAGGATCCTAGGAGTAATTTAGCTTCCCACTATAGGAAAGCCAAATGTCTTAAATACCTATCAACACAAGAGCACAGAACAAGCAAGTGGGGCTAATTATTTCTCCAGGAAAACAGCACAGTGCCTCAGAAGTGCAGGTATTTTTAATTTGTAAGTAGAACTTGGAGTGCTTTCCCAGTCTTATCCTGTGCATCCTTCAGGCTAATTTAAATATTAGATTTCCACCTCTACGTGATGATGTTTGCACATGGATTTTAAGTGGATGTTTGCAAGAGACTTCCATGATGGAGAAAACGTGATTACATATACACCCATTGTGTACAATCATCTGAAGTCTCATAATCTATGGTTTATGATGTTGAGACTGAGCATCCCAGAAGGGCACACATCTCTCACCTTTCCTCTTCTCTGGCTTATCTTCCGGATATACAAAGAGACATGAGGCCAGAGTTCCTTGCTTCTGACATGATAGGAACACTAGCTTGATTCAAGCCAGGGCTTTGTGCTGAAGCTTATTTATTTATTATTATTTTATTATTTATTTATAACATTTCTATGCCGCACCCATTGCCAAAGCCTCAGGGAGGGTCACAAGGCATTTTCACAGCTGCATGCATCATGGCTTATGATACTTCATGCTACCATCTGACTGGCTCCCAGTCTCTAAGCAGGACCTTTCCTGTCCTGTTTTGGCTATGCTGAGAGTCAACGAGCTGCTAAGCCAGACTGAATAAGGGGACTGAATCAGACCAGAGAGCAAACTATGAGCACATGGCAGGATGCAGCAGCGAAGAATACTGGCCTTTACAGCCACAGAGTTCCTAGCAGTCGGGTTGAGTGCCACCAGGAGTACATCATGAGCAGCACGGCCATGGCAAGACGCTTAGTTGAAGCCAAACTGTCCTGTGCAGGAAAGAGCTTCACCACTGCTGATCAGAGGTAGATCTTTTTTTTTTTGTCTGGAAGAGGGTAGGCAAAGAGTCAAGCAAGAAACCCGCCTGGAATGTTTCTGGCCCCTCAAGCAGAAATTTCCTTTCTCTCATCTAGGGGCTCCATAAGCTGACCTTCCCAGCTTGCCATGTGCTTGAATGTCTCTTCATTTTATGCGTTTATACTGTGCTCTTCAATAGACTTCCCAGAATGGAATTTTCACAATTACAGAATGCTATAAAAACATCTACATTTATTTATTGGGGATTATATACTCTGAACTCTGGCCACAAGCTCTGACCTTGCAGCCATCACTCTCTCTCAGTCTAAACCAACCTCAGCACTGCTGTGAAGATAAAATGGTGGAGGGGGGACATGCACGTGACTTTGAGCTCTTTGTAGAAAAAGCTATTTCTTTCTGAATCTGTAATTTTAACATGGGAAATGTACCGAGTGGGTGGAATGGGCCTCCCTCATGCGGTCATGAGAAAATGGACATACCATATCGGCATATTATCAGCCCAACTGGGGAGAAAAGGAGCTGAACACCTTATGCCTATCCCTTCTTCTGGTTCTGTTTCCAACCAGATGGGTCCCGGCTGCCAGACCGGCTTGCCCTTGAGTCTGGCAGCACTGCTGCTGAATGCTAGGTTGGTCCAAGACAACATCCCCCCTATCCAGGATTTAATTGTAGATGAAAGGAAGGATCTATTACCGAGACCTGATATGGGGAACTGGGAAGGCTTGCTTCCTCCAGCAGCGTCTTCCCGGATACTTGGTGCAGTATAAATATTGATTTCAGGGATAGGGAAAGGAGCTGCTGTCATTATGTATACGATTTGTATCTCTGCTTGGATCCCTGCCCATTCAAGTGTCAATTGTGAGTGTTTGCACCATGGGCTTGGGACCCAGGAAGCAATGACGATTCTCCTAATGTACTTCTTGCCGTGCTGGTCCTTAGTCACCCTGTCGGAGCTAATGGAGGTGGACATGAATAGGACAGAACTATGGTTTCACTATCATGCTGATGGCGTGGGAGCCAGAATGGCCCAGGACCTCATGGCAGTCATGGGGCATTCTCAACATGTCATCAGTTTAACACGTGCAAAAAGACAATGGTCAATTTGTTTTTTCCAACTAGACTGGAGGATGGGCGAGTGGGGGAGGGGAGGGGAGGGAATTAACGTCTGTCTCATTGCCACCATCGTGTTGTAGCCTTTTCCCTCTTACCCATAGAGGTCACTGGATTCCAACGAACCTCATTTGGCTTCAGGGATTTTTCCTGCTGGTACGGCTAGTACTCCCCTTGAAGCACAGGTAACTCTGTGGAATGTAGAAATTATTCAGGCAGGAGTCATGAGCACTGAGTCTTCTAATTGCCATCCGTTGGGTTTTTCCCAGGTGTTTACAGCCTTCTAGAATCTGGGGCAGTAGTACATTGTGGCCAGTTCGCACAACCTTTTAAAGATAAAGTCACTTTAATCCATCATGACTTGGACACCACATTAGTAACGGTCTCCAGAGAACCACTGGTTTAGTTTTTTTATTGGATGCACTTCAAACATTGAGGCCTGAGGATGTGGACTAGGTACACAGTGAATACAAACAGAGGTTGCTGGGTTAGAATTTCACATTCCACACTACCCTCTCCAAATGTGGTGGGTTGTCAAAGTTTTCTTCTCTCACCATCTCCCTGATAATTTAACACAAAAGTTCAGCAGTTGTGCAAAAACAGTGCTTGGGATGACTGGACCCAAACACTGCAAGGTGTGTGTCATAGTTGTGGTAAATGACAGGTATAAAAGAGGATGCAGAGGCTGGGAGAGAAAGAATACAGCGAACAAGCAGCCTCACATTCTAAAGATCATGAAGACTAAATGATTGGGTAAGCAATCCTAACCTAAAGTTTCTTTTTTCTCCTAAAACAGATGGCCCAAAGAACTCCTTGAAGCTATATTCTCAGCCAGGATCATGGCTTGTGGCAACTTGATTTCATCTCTTTCCATGTCTGGATAAAGTTTTAAAATGACAGGACACGCAGCCTGAACCTGAGAGATTTCATTTGCCTGTAAGGAATGTTTCCTTTCTCCTTATCCAAAAACCGTAGGCCATCAGATAATGCCTATCTCTGTTCAGAGATAAAAACCATGGATTCAGTTGGGTATGTGTTTAAGGACAGCTGGGAAACGGAGGTGAAAGTAGCTTTTAGGAGGGTACTGGCTCAGCATGATAGGAACGGAAAGCTTGTATCACCACTGCCAGTCACGTCTGATGGTTTGTCCAGCAACTGGTTGCACCGGAAAGGAAAAGATCTTACACCGTCTGTTGCACTTCCATGGGCTATAATCATGGAGGAGAAGGGAAGCCTGAAGCTGACTTCTGTCATAAGGGATAGCCAGTTCTCACTCAGGACAGATGAAAACTATATGTTTGTGACCCGGCCGATGAGCCACATGTTAAATATGTAGGAAGTGAATGAAGCAATGCTTTTGGGGCAAACACCCACACACACACCCAGGTGAGCAAGATATATCAACTAAATCAGCCCCCTGCATCAGCAGTGAGAGAGGGAAGGGGAGGAAATACAGGCACGTGCTTTTCTGTAATCGGGCAGATAAATGAGCTGTACTTTTGTAACCTTTCCCTAATACTATTGCATAACAATGCAGCTGAGAACTGGAAATGCTTCATGATCTTCCCAGGAACTGCTGTCATATTTCATTCTTACTCATTTTGGGTGTTCCGGTGTGGCATTAAGTAACAGTCCCACCTGGTCCTGCATAATGCTTACACCCCAGTCGCTCTGCAAAATGGATTTTACTGAGCAGCTCTGCTCACAGGAGTGGCCTTCTTGTAGGGCAGTCACTGTGCCTCTTGTGGGTCAGCGCCCCCCTCCCCCCCGGCACTCTCATGTCAATTTGCAGCATTAATGCTGCCAACAGGACTTTCCTTTGCTCACCAGGTGGATCTGTGCCGAAGCACTAGTTTCATTGCTCCCCCAAATCCTAGAGCTGCTCCAAGTGAATGCCTTATCATCGTTGAACTAGTTCGGCAGCAGAGGAGTCCAACACCTCTAAGCACACTGTACTAGCGGGAATGCCGAGCAGAACAACCAGAAAATAGCACTCAACTCCAACACACACCAGCAACCCATAAACTGAATAAAATGTAATTATGATATGTAGGCTGTCAGAAGGTTATCATTTTTCCTTGCCTGTGTTATTAAGCCAAACAATCATTATACTCTTCGGATTGGAAGGTGTTTAAGGTACATTTTATACTAATCTTGGGCGGGCAGGCAGGCAGGCAGGAGACAGCGGCATCATTATGCAAAAGCCTGCAGAGCTTTAGCATTTTTGACAAATCCTATGCAAAACATAATCTGGAATTTACTAAATTCTGTATGACACTTGCTAGAGTATTTCGATAATCTGGACTGCAGCTCTTCTTTCTTGGGTCAGGTGGATTTGATAAGGCTTGTTAACACCTGCATGCTACTTCAAGATGCTTACTGGGAATTCCTAAAATTCAGGTACGTCTGGCACAGAGCGTGAAGATGGGCTTGTTACTTAAGTGTCCTGTCGAACTAATGGGCTGGTTAGGGAATCAGCTTGTTAATAGCTCTCCACCTCCAAAAATAGTATTTGTACATCACAACTATTGGCAATTAGCAGCCATTATAGTGTATGCTACTTAAGGGCATTTAATTAGAATATCACATTACACAGTGTAGAAAAAATGTTTACATTATCAGATATCACCAAACGTTCTTTTAAAGGGTCAGGAAAATACACTACACTTGACTAAAATACACTAGAGTAAAACACTTAGATAAATTTGTATTTTCCTAGACTCTCTTTTAGAGAATATTTTGATGAATGGTAAGGTCTAGAAGAATAGGTAGCACCACTGCGCTTAAATTTCCACCCCTCTGATCAGATCCTATAGTCAATCCACCCCAGGCCAACCTTGTGACTCATCAAACATCCGTGCATAGTTACCCCAACCTTCCCAGCCTTCTGCCCTCCTGTTGTCTAGAATGTCAACCCCCATCAACCACACGCCCTCTGGCTGGGAGTACTGGAGACTGTAGTCCAGAACATCTGCAGGGACAGAATTGCAGAACTCTGGGCTAGAGGGCTGCACACGTATTATGCAGTGTTAGCATTTATCAGAAAAGTTAAGGTATTTTTGGACCTTTCCTCTCTCTGTAATATACGAATGGATTCAGTGATGGAGTATCAATTAGGCTAAGTCAAAAAGCCTGCTATGTTTTGTATTTACGAATGCTGAACCAGTCACATTTGTCTGTTGGCCCATGGCTTCATAAATCATCAGATCCTGGGTTGATTAACAGACATCAGGCCAGAATTCCCCATTTGGACTTAAGGATGAACTTCAGCTTCATCTCCATGCTGGATCCAAAGAATGATGGAAGGAGAGAGGTTACATGGAAGGAGGAGCATGTTGAGATGTCACTGATCCACAGCTTCATAAACCATGGTCCACAAAGCTGTGGAAGCACATTCCAATGTGACAGCTCTGAAAACATTTATATTGACCAGGTTCTCACAAACTTGGTGGGCTGCAGTCCATGCTGGTGGATATTTCTAATGCTCAGCTTCAGGGGTTATTTGAAGTTTGTTTCCCTCTTCAACTACCCCTGCCACTCAGATTCAGATGAATGGCAAACCATGGCAGACTGGGAACTGACTCTCCTAAATTGCACTGGTGTGCACCTCAATCCACTGTGACTTCAACAAGCCATGGTGGGCTGCAGTGAATCTGAGAACCCAGTTAATATAAATGTTCTTAGATTGGTCACATATGGATCTCCATCCACGACTTCACTATTTTCCTTCCAACTTCATGTGCACTTAGTGCCATTTAATCAGATCAGCTGTACTGACCCATCTGATTTTAACAACGCTAATGTGATAGATCAACACAACACCATTGCATGGCTTGTCTCAGATTTAATGGCAGGACAAGCAAATCAGGCAGAAGGCTATAGGGGCAAAGAAGACAGAGAGGAAGAACATGGTGCAGAAGGGGGCAGTTGGCAGGGGCTATTAAAACATGTAAAACACAATTTTTAAAAAGCAGATATTCCGCCCTTAGTTTAAGAACATCGCATATCAAATGCTTAATTCAGAACATCAAATTCTGAATTAAGCATCAAAGTTAGAAAACATCTGTTTTGAGCCTGTTATAATTAAGCTAACAGTATTGCTGGGTGTATATACTTGGTTATGCTATCAGTTGTGACTCACAGCTGTAAACAGATGTGATTACCATAGTACTGCCCGTGTCCCTTGTACCATCAAAAAAGGAGAAGGAATTGACAGAGCTAGTGATATTGCAGCCGGCAATTCTATGTCTGCCCCCAGGCAAGACACTACAATCTACTGCCCTATAATTAAATTGAGTTCAGAACATGCTGCTTGATTTTCACCTGAGTCAGCATCTCAAAAAAAATTCTCAAAAATGAAGAATAGGAAGGGTCATGCTGTCATTACCGTGCCCTTGAAATATCCCAGTGAAGAAATGTGTGCCTCTCCAAGCCTCCCGTATCTCCCGAGACAACGAAGTGGTGCATTTTATTAGCCCCCAAGTGCTGACAAGAATAAATCAATTTTAAAATATTAAAAGTCAAAGCCCAGCTTGTAAGATGCCTTTGTTGTTGCTATGTGCTCTCGAGTCATCTCCAACTTATGGCACCGCTATGAATGAAAGTCCTCCAAAAAGTTGCATCCAGGAGAGTCCAGCTTAGCTGTCTAAACTCCAGGCCGTGGCTTCCTTTATGGAGTCATCCATCTCATATTTGGTTTCCCTCTTCTCCTGCCTTTGGCGTTCCCTAGAAGATGGTCCTCTCCAGGGAATTCTGTATTATGCATAGACAAAGGTAATCTATGTATGCATTCTTCTGCAGCAACAAGGAACAAGCACTTCCGACTTACTTAGGAATGCTTGCCTGCCCTATAATCTAGAAGTAGAGATATGCAGCAATGACATTTCCATTTCACTGCTCACTACCATTTTCAAAGATAAATTTCTTTCATTTTCCTTTCACCACATTAACATTTGTTTCACCTTTGTTGTCATGTTCAACCATGTACAAACAAGCCCCACCCTGCATTCTACTGCAAATAATTTGAGCATTTTCCCTACAAGGCCACGCCATCCCCAGCACCACACAACTCCCACAAAGCCTTACACCTGCCCAATTTCAGGTGGGTGCAGCTAAGGCCTCCATGGCAGAGGAAATTAAAATGGGAGGTGTCCTTCCCATTAGGTTCAGTGGTAATTCATCCGGAAGATCAACAAACTGGACACATATGGACAAAAAATGGAAAAAAGAGAAATCAATGTACCCACATTCCCCCCCATCCCATTTTAGCTGTACTTTGCATTGTTGTACAATGAATGGGAAGTCATTCGTTTCATTGTTCATTCCTTTTCTGAATCAGTGTACATGTCAAACAGAGTTGGTTCTCTCAGACTCTTGACTTGGCATAAATTCTTGATATTGGTATGTGTAGGCAAAAGGCTAGTAGAATTTCCCCCTTTTATAAACTCACGGCCAAGGGAGCTGCAAAGTGGTATTTATTTTAATTTATTATTTATTTAAAACATTTATATGCCGTCCTTCATGTATAACATCCCAGGACGGATTACAACATTAAAGTCAGAATCCAATAAAACAATCAATACCACAATATAATAAAACAATATATAACCAATAAAAATAAATCAAATCAAAAGCGACTGTTAAAACTATTAAAATGCAAATTTTTAAAATAACACTTGAATAAAAAGGTTTTGACCTGGCGCTAAAAAGAATACAGGCTTGGTGCCAGGCGAACCTCTCTGAGGAGCGCATTCCGCCATCTGGGCGCCACTGCAGAGAAGGCCCTACTCTGAGTAGATGTCCTTTTTACCTCCTTCAGGGAGGATTCCCGGAGCAGGGCCTCTCCTGCAGATCTTAACGGACATGAGGGCATATAAGGAAGGAGACGTTCCTTCAGGTATCCTGGTCCCATTTCAAAGGAAGTTGATAATTTTAGGTTGCCTATCTTTCAGGGACTGTAGGTAGTGCAGTGGTTTAAACCACTGTGCTGCTGTGTTGGTTGATCGAAAGGTCGCCGGTTCGAATCTGCACAACGGAGTGAGTTCCCGTTGCTCCGTCCCAGCTCCTGCCAGCCTTGCAGTTCGAAAGCATGCAAATGCAAGTAGATGAAAAGGTACCACTTTGGTGGGCAGGTAACAGCATTCCGTGCACTTCAGTGTTTAGTCATGCCGGCCACATGAGCACGGAGACTGTCTGTGGACAAACGCTGGCTTCCTCAGCTAGGAAACGGAGATGAGCACCGCCCCCTAGAGTCAGGCATGACTGGACTTAATATCAAGGGGAAACCTTTACCTTTAATCTTTCAGGGAAGCTTATCTTCCATTACAGATTTTCTCACAGAAGAAGCACTTTCAAGTACTCCAGTGCTTCTCCTACCACAGTTTGCAAACCATTGACCAAAAATCACCTAGGATGTATCCACAGACTAATCTTTGTGCTTGCAGCTTATCAAAGATGAATTGTGCCTCAGGGTACTTGGACATTTAGAGAAGTAGTTTGCTGAATATATTTGGATTTCTCCTAATAATGTTATAGTTAATAAAATATTATACATTCTACCATTTTGTTAATGAAAATCCATTATTCCCTTTCTGTTTAATTAAATGTCTTCCTAGCACCAAATAGAACAGTTTCTGCAGAAAGAATACATTTACTGGAAGCATGTACAACTTGGAGGTTGTATCTCATAAAGAGTTATGTTTGATCCACATGAACTCCTCTTAAAGATGTTAAATATTAGTAAAGCTGCGATTTCCTTTTCCTGCTCTACACACAAAGGCAGCTCAGAAAGGAGAATGTAAATCAAATGGGAAGCAACAGTTCTGAAAGTAACTCATTAAATAACGCAAGACCTTCTTTGCAACCAAAGCAAACATTAAGACTTTCTATTTCCAGGGCTAAAAAATTTGTAGGGAGCCAAACATTTGCAGCTTCTCAGCTAGGAATCAGAAGCCTTTACAGGATAGTCATGCACATTTTGGGCATGATCCAGAATGTCGGTTACCCAAAAGGGAGGACAGCTCCATGGACAGAGTTCAATGGCACCTTTCTCCCCTCCCTTCTCCATCAGCCTTTCTCTTCCCCATCAGCTCTTATTTCATGAGAAACTTGTCTGCATAGCTTACCTGTGGTGGATCCAGTCGCTCACTGGGGAATTTGGGGGCAAGGGAAGCACATGATTATCCCGGTGAGCAAACCAGGTGTGAAAGTGGACTGGATGGAACAATGATCAGCTGGGCCCACGGTTGGCTACAGAACCAGACGCAAAGAACGCTCACCAATGGCACCTTCTCAAACTACGGAGGGGGACAAGTGGGGTGCCAGGTTCAGTCCTGGGCCTGGTGCTCTTCAACATGTTCTTTAATGACTTGGATGAGGCAGTGCAGAGAATGCTTATCAGATTTGCAGATGACACAAAACTGGGTGGGAGAGTCAATCCCCTGGCAGACAGAAAGAAGATCCAAGGTGATTTTGATAGGTTGGAGGGCTGGACTGCAACAGAATGGAATTCAGTAGGGACAAATGCTAAGTTCTGCACCTAGGAAAAGAAACCAGTGTACCGTTACAAGACGAGAAAAACTTGGATGAACCGTACTGCAAGTGAGAAGGTTCTTGGAATTGGTGTAGATCACAAGCTGAATATGAGTCAACAATGTGAAGTGGCTGCAAAAGGGGTAAATGCTCTTTTAGGCAGCATTAACAGAAGTATCACTGCCAAATCGTGTGAAGCACTAGTTCCCCTCTGCTCAGCACTGGTTAGGCCTCATCTGGAGCAGTTCTGGGCACCACAGTTGAAGAAAGATGCAGACAAGCAGGACAGAGTTCAGAGGAGGGCAACATGGACTGGAAACAAAGACCTATGAGGAGAGTTGGAAAGAACTGGGCATGTTTAGCCTCAGGAAAAGACTGAGGGGAGACAAGATAGCATTCTACAAGTATTTGAAAGGTTGTCAGAAGAAGGAAGGCTAAAATCTCTTCTTGATCACTCGAGTGAAGGACATGGAATAATGGGCTTAAGTTTCAGGAAGCCAGATTCCAGTCAGAAATCAGGAAAAATGTCCTGACTGTTAGAGCAGGATGACAATGGAACCCATGAGCTGGGGAGACTGTGGGCTCTCCCACACTAGAGGCATTCAAGATGCAACTGAACAGCCTTCTGGGAAGCATGGATTACCTATGCATCCTAAACTGAGCAGGGGGTTGGATTCGATAGCCTTCTAGCCCCTTTCAACTCTACTATTCTGAGATTCTATGAAGCACAGTGGCAGAACATGTGCTTGGCATGCCAAAGGATCCAGGTTCAATTCCTGGCATCTCCAGGCAAGGCACAGAGAGACCCCTGTCTGAAACCCTAGACAGCCACTGCCAATTAATGTTGTCTGTTTTGAGGTAGAGGGACCCATGGACTGTCTGGGTGGGAGGCAACTTCCTATGCTACCTGAGTAAAAGTTCTGTTTAATATCCTTTTCCCTGAACTGGGAAATATGGAAAAGCTCCACTTTCAGGACAGATAAAGAGAGGTACTTCTTCAACCAAGCACACAGCTAAACTATGGAATTCACTGCCACAGGAAGTAGTGATGGCCACCAAATTATCACCCACAATGCTTTTGTCAAAATAAAGGCTACTGAGCAATGAAGACACACACTAACCTTTGTTAGTGCTAATTTCTTTACTGTAGTTCTTACTACCAATGAGACAAACCAGGTTTGCAATTTGTAGCATATTGTCTCCTTACCAACAGTAATTGCTGCTATCTAATCAGCAACTACATTTCTCTCCCACATGTGCATTTTATCTTTGGATCCCACTCTAAGGCTGCACTTACTTATATTTCATCATACAACACTTTAAGCAGGCTAGGTGATGTCCAAAATCCCTTACCGTGTTCCATTTCTATGCAATGTTCATTCTGAGGAAATTGTGCGAGTCTGGAGAATAATGGTGCATCCAAAATTACTCATGTGGAAATCTCTCTTTGCTAATCAAGACTTCACCCTTGAATGCTAAGGGAGAAATTTGTCTCACTTGTGATTATTGCTGGAGTCTATCCTATCAAATCTTATTTTCTTCAGCATGCAAGCAATTAGTCATGCTAACACTCAAAAGCCAGTCCAAGAACAACAGGCTCACCGTCGTCATAGAGGTCATGGCAGAAGTAACGCTCGCAGTTCATCTACTACTGGACTGCTGGTAGCTTGAGCTAGTAATTTGCAGTGGGCAGATGACACAGAGGCAGGAGTGCCCTGTTCCCCCAGTGAACCAGCCCCAGTCCGAATCAGTGCCTCCACAGTGGTTTGAAAGAAAAAATGCCAATCCAAGGGTCTGTTTTAGATCAATTTTGCCATGTGATGTTTGACTTCTGAGCCTTTTTTTATAAATCTTAATACCACTTTTAACTTCAGAAAGGTTAGCTCTTTACCCTTTAGCAATGTTTTAAGGTAGGGTTAGCATTCACAAGCACAATTGCCAAGCTTTTTATAACTCAGAATACAGTGAACCAAAACCCAAGCAAAGCATTAAATAAGTCATCACTCGTGCATTTGCATACCATTTTTATTCCAAGTAATATGACCGGTAATGTAATTGCATGTAAATGTCAACTATAATAGCATTGATTGGAGATATAAAACAGAAAGGTGCAACCTACTGGCTAAAGGATTTGCACTGAAGCAATCTCAATTACCACTCCTCAAAATGTATGTAGTAGCAACAACGGCCTTTGCTTTCAACATTGCGTTTTATGTGTATTTTTTCTGCTTGCCTTTACGTAGTATTACCTTGATCACACTGTGAGGCTACGCTGCTTGCTATACAGGTAGAAGCCCTAGCAACTCCAGGATATTGTCACAGATGCATTTCAGAGCACCTGCAGAGAAGCTGCAGTGCTGAAAAATGACGACCAATCAAAGAAGAGGAGGGTTTTTCACCAAGGCTGGGATGGTGATAGACTGAAGCTTTGGGTGTGCTTGGCATTCAGTATGTCCTATGCCATTTCCACCATGAAGAACTCTTACAAGAGCACCCATTTGGCAACATAGTACAAGAAGAGAAATGCAAATGTAGGACTTTTTCCCCTAAAGATGTGTGGCCTTATGTGCCATCAAGTTGTCTCCAATGTAGGGCATCTCTATGAATGAAAGCCCTCCAAAATCTCCTATCCATGGTTGCCCATCTCAGCTTCTGTAAATTCAAAGTGGTTGTTTCCTTGATGGAGTCCAATCCATGTTATATCTGGTTGTCCAAATTTGGCCTTTCACTTTTCTCAACATGACTGTCTTCTCAGAGGGCCAACCTCCAAGGGCAAACATCACATTTCTCTTCTAGGGACATGGCTACTTCATCTACAGTTCCTCTTTATACCCAGCTCCTTCTAAGGATCTATAGGTATTGTTAGGAATGATTGTTTGATAGGGCAGCTGAGCTGCACATGAGTTGCAGTGTGCTGGATTTTCAGTCCAGCTGGGTTGGGTGAAACATCAGTCTGGTCTCTGAGTCTGTATGCTGATACTGGCTGTCCCCTTCCTCTTCCTTGTCAATCATTGGAAGGACCTGATCCTGCAAAAGTACCCTAATTTGGGGGCAGGTGAAGGGTAAAACAACATAAGTTGGCAGCAGAAGCAAACAAAACAAAACAACCCCCCAACCCTCCCCCAAAGGCTTGCTGAGCTTCCATTTGTACCCTGCATATTTTGCAAAGGAACGCAGTGCTGAATATTAAGCTAAAAGCAGCAGCAGGTACTGCAGTGTTGGTGGACCAGCTGAAGCATCCTGCAAGAACCTTTTCAGTGCAGTGTGGTTAAGAGTCAGTGCTTATGTATGGCAAGAGGAAGGAAAAGGGACTTTGGAGAGGGAAGCGAGGGCAAACTCAGCCTCAAGCCACAGACAGCTCTGGGTAGCAAACCAGGGAAAAAAGAGAAGGGAAGATATTATTATTTAATCCATGTAATTATTTGATGTCGTACCAATATAATAGACTTTAAGGAGAATTATTAAAGGCAATTCAGCCTAGTGGAGTTCACTTCCCATGTAATGCTCCGTTTCCCTGGAGATTCCAATTCAATTGTGTTATTCATAACTCAAGAGTCTGAGACTCAATAAGAATGACTCAGGGGATTTCAGCCTATTTGATTGTTTTAATGGAAGAAAGCTATATGACACCTCGCTCATAGTGGGCTCTTTTCAAGAGCTGTGCTACTTCACTGCAGCTCCAATTTCGCATCAGGCAAGACAGTTTCCTTAAATATATATTCAAGGGATGGATCTTGCCGGACCTTGGCCTGGATTATCCCCTGTGCAGCTGAGAAAACAGGAATGTCACAGGGGACCACGAATGAAGTTCCCTGTGCAAATAACTTGGACTATTCTTCACAGTCTTGCTAGCAGTGTCATCTTGGAGCTCAGGCTAAGGGCAAAAGGAATCCCTGCCCCAAGAAGCTTGCAATCTAATACCTGTCGACAGGGAAAGATAATGAGGCAGCGAAGGCACCGGGGAAAGAGATGAAGAACAAAACAGGTGGCAGTGGGGAACGCAGATATGCATTCCTGTTTTCATTGTGGTGGGAGCATCAAATATTTAAGAAGCAGGCCTTCCTCCACTTTCAATACCAGCAATAGAATACTCACATGTCTGTGGTCGTTTTTTAACCGAAGTTGATACCTTCCACTTACTTTTGCATCTCTGTTTCCTTTAAATCAATGGCTATTCTCACTCACTCTACTTAAAAAAGCTGAAACACTGACTCTCACCCAGAAACCATAATAAGCAACAAAAGGCTGATATTTTGGGGTCCTGGGCTGCAAAGGAGGGTGCCTCGTTCTGTCAGTGGGGAAGGTGCAATTCCATTCACTCCATACCCTACAGGGGAGAGACCTTTTCATACACTGGGAGGGTCTGCCTGGCAGCCTTGGTAGACTGAGATAATTCATATAGGTTTAAAATATGAACATATGTTTAAAAATTAATTCATTTCATGTCCCTGATTAACAGCAAAATAACCTGATGTACTATTTTGTTTCCCATTTTTATAAATAGGCAACTTCACTAAAATATGGCCTAAAAGCAATTTAGCACTTGACTACACCAATGAATTACATTTCCAGTGCAGGCTGAGGAAAGATGGAAGTTCTGGGACATTTTTCTGCCTAAACATGCATAGGACTGTGTCTTCCTTTATTTTACCCTCAGCCATCCGATACCAGAACTGCTTCCTCTTCCAGGCACAAGCCTTCTATACTTCAGACTGGTGCAGAAGATGGTAGAAAATAAAACCTTTGCTCCCATGGCAGTTACAGTCTTATTGATTTTAATGGGCTTTATGTTCTGGCAATTTTCAAGTAGTTCATTGCAGGGGTAATTATACAGACTTCCAAGTGGAATGATGAATGTTATTACAGTAGAGGGGCCAGTACGTCTGCTAGTAAATTTCTTCTTTCTTCATAGGATTTTAAAATAACCATGCATTTAAAGGAAGAGAAATGCCAAGATTCTGTCACGCCTAGAAGTTGTGTTCTCTTTGCTGGATGCTGTACCCTCTTGCGCGCGCACACACACACACACACACACACACACTCCCTTTGGTCATGAAATAATGGCACTCACTCAGTACAAGCTCACAGCAACAATCTGTTTTGTTTCACTTGCATGCACATTGTTATTTATCAGTTTGGGGATTCATTTGAAAGAATGGAAAAAGGTAGCTCCATTTGACCATAAGAAAAAATCCAAAATCTATTCTAATACAAAGCTTTTATTGGGATAATCAAACTATCACAAAAAGAGTGCAGATCTCTCCACTGGTCAAGCTGTTACAAAACAGGCTTGGCTGTGGATGGGTGGGAAAATGGGAAGAAAAGAGAAAGAAAACCTGGTGATCATGGTTGTAGGATCCCAAGAAGAACTGAGGATGGTGGGGAATGAGTCTGCATACATTCAAATAAGACACTGTAGGATTTATTTATTGATTTGAGTCAGCCAATCACTTTGTTCCCACCTTTCTAACCCAATGAAGATACTCACAGTGGCTTAACAGATTCAATGGATGATTCAATGACGAGTCTAGGTGGCCCCTGCACAAATTAAATCCCCCCTTATTAATTTCCAACCATATGCCATGCCTCTCCTTTCTAAATGATAATCAAAGTACCTAATAAAATTCCTGAGTTGTCAATCAAAACTATTCTGAAATCTTGAAAACAACAAAATAAAAGTATATGAATGGCAACACGCAAAACAGTGTTTCATTTTGGTCCTCCAAGTCTGGTGTCAGGTGCCGCTGGGACACAATGTATAATAAAACATAACATATCCTGGCAAGGCCTCACATCCACCTCCCTGGCTCCCAGACACAGGCTTCAAGGTCAGACTTCCAACCTCGCAGCTGCAGCCTCTGTGGACCATGGAGGCTGGGAGGTCTGAGAAGGGCGCTCCAAGGACAGAGTCCCAAGTGAAAGAGTCCTATGGCTTCCTAGACAGTGTCAAGGACAGAGTCCCAAGTGAAAGAGTCCTATGGCTTCCCAGACAGCGTCAAGGACAGAGTCCCAAGTGAAAGAGTCCCATGGCTTCCCAGACAGTGTCGAATGGTTTTAGGATTGCGCCTTAAAAGAATGAGATGCTTATGCAGTAAATGAAACGACTGGAAAGAGTCTTTTAAAGAGTTAACAAAGTTATTTTGCCATCAGTTTTGTGAACTACTTTATGTGTTAGTGATTAAGGTGCTTTATGCCTCCTTTGTTGCATCTTTTGTTATTATAAATATTAAAAACTAGCAAGCAAGTTGCATTTAGTTCTACAAACTCTATAGCTATGTTCATTTCTTAATTGAAAGCATTTATTCTCTGGGCAACAGAAACAAGCAGGTTCCTAACCTCAGCATTTCAGTCTAAAAAGACATGACCCAAAAGGAAGAATGGGTAGGGTATAATAAAGAAAATTCAGGAACCTATTCTTAATGCTATATGGTTCTTAGGATGGCCAGTTGTTACAATGTGTTTGGCTTTTATCTGATCCCAGAGGAAGTCAGGGTGCAGGAAATCGTACCCCAGGCTCTGATAAGAAGGGAAGCGCAAAGTTACGATCTGTTGCACTGAGTTAGGAGCCAATTTTATGAAGCAAATTCCTTATCCAACCTTCTAGCTATCTAGCAATCTATCAATTTATTATGTAACTGTTACCCAATAGCCAGAGACTCTCAAAAAATTAAAACCATAAAATACAGTGCGAAACATTATCTAAAACATTCAAAGGCTTAACACAGAGCAGCATCAAAGTACTCTGTAGAGTAAAAGCCAAAGCACAATAATACATTCAAAAACAAAATATTTGGAAACAAGGTTGAAGGTTTTAAAAACCTGGATGAAAAAGGAGTCTTCACCTGATGCAAAAATCCACAACCACTGAATGGGCATTTTCCTTCTGACTATCATGAAGCCTGGTGGAATTTGCCTTCATTTATGTTTATGAAATCCCAATATTCTGACACTAGTTTAGCTGACAAGAGCCTGCACGGTGTTCAGATCAACCCTCAGCTGGCGCATGCAAGTCCTACCTACAGCAATAATTATAAAAATATGAGATTCAGCACTTTCTCACCACCGCTTTCTTTGCCGACAGAAGCACCACTTGTTTGTAGTTATAAAAACAAACAGCTAATTAGTTTTAGAGGGTGTTAACATAATCCATGCCTTTCAACTATACTTCTGATTTTAACGTATTTGACATTTAACCTCTCCAGCACCACCTTCTCAAACACATTTATCATTGTATATATCAAGTGTGTTTCTAAAATCGTAACTCTCTTAATCATCCCAGCAATGCACTAATTTTTTTATCAGTATAACAATAGGCATTGTTTTCAGCTTTTGATCTAAGAAATGCTGTAAAGCAAGTCCCAGAACTAGACAAAATCAGGAACTTAAAAAAAACCCAAATAATGGCTACTTCCCTGATCCAACAGTTTTATTGTTGAAGCCATAAAATACTGTCTCATTGGCAGCCACTACCAGTACATTCAAGTCATCGTTCCCTTGGTGAAAATCGTAGCAAAGCAAGTAGAAAAATGAGATAGAAAACTTTTCTAAATCCATCTCAACGTATTTCTAATGTGTTTCTGTATCTCTGAAAACAAGTATGCTAACTGAGGAGTTCATCCGGCAGTTCTTCCCCGTTACAGCTGAAGTTTAACAGAGACACCCCCATGTTACCCCATTCAGTCAACTGGAGAAGTAATTATTTTTGATAGATGTACAAATCATCATTAGGCATTTTTCCCATCAAGTTAAAAGCTGAGAGATTATACTCTTGTCATCAGGTTCATGCATTTCCATTACACAACAGCAAAGCTGAACGAATTCTTTGAAGGAAAAGAGCTTTATTATATGTTAAAATTAGACTCAGAATGTATCATGAGATGTTTAACCCTGCCACTTTTTCCTAAATGGAGTCCAATGCGATCAGTAAAAGAAGCTGAAGGCTTTGCAACAAGTTAACTAAGCAGATTTCAACACAGTTTGGATTCAAGAGTCATCTCCACTGTTGATTGTTGGTCTGCACCAGAGACACAAGTCTGACAACACATCCCACATAGGGTCTTGACCAACCTGGAACCTTCCAGGGGCTCTCCACTTACGCTCCAGCAAGCACAGCCAGTGCTCCACACATCTGTAGGATGAAAAACACTGCTCTAACACACCTCCATCACCAGGGAGCCACCAAGCTGCATTCCAGCTCCATCTATGGCTGGCCCACCAAGGCCTTGCTATCCCACACACCAAAATATTTAAACTGGATGTGGTCTGGGAAGAGGCACTTGCACTAGGAGGCAGAAAAACATGGGCCCATCATGGAGATGCAACAGGGAAATGGAAATGGGGCCATCAGTTCATGCAGAACAGCGTAAGGCAGCCCCAAACTGGGGCGAACACCTATCGATTCTGAATGTATCGACTGCTTTTAACATCCTTCCTTTGTTGACCATAATAATTCTTTACCTCATTCAATGGAGAGGAAATTGGCCTGAAATCCCAATCTGAATCTAATATCTATTCACATGCACACACCCTGGACAAGACGATCCTATATAAAAAAAACCCCTTTCCTTTGGTCTAATGCATAACAAATCTCTCAGGTATAGATGTCCGTACGAAAACTTTCAGGTTTCCTCTAACAGTGCTCCACCATATTATTTAAACAACAGTGATATCCCCTTTTTCACTAGCGAGATAAGAGCGCAAGGAAAAAACTGCTTCATAGAATGCAGAAATATATTGAACCATTATTAATGCATCCCCTTCCCGATATCTTTAGTGAGTGTTCTCATTTGAAAACCACCCTTCAGTTATTAATCACCAGAGCACAGCTGACAAAAGTTACCAATGCAGGGACTGTCTTATGGGCAGTATACCAGACTTTGACAAAGCATTAAAGAAGGAAATCATTAGTCTCCCACTGCTATAAATCTAGGATGTCCAATTTTCCCACCACTGACAAACTATCTCCATAAAAATGACTAAATTTCTCCGATAGCAAATCCTCTGAATATACACAAGTGGGAGAGCTGCAAGAGTCATAACAGACCCCACCCCATTCAAGTACCACTCTGCTTTTTTGATTTACTATGAAATCTGAAGCAAAATTGTTGTCTCCTGAGCTGAAATGATGGTTCCAGTCTAATACAGAACAAGCAGGCAAGACGCCCACCCCCCGTCTGTCCTGGAAGAGAACTGTTTCAGGTTATTTTTGCTTCTTCTTTAACCAACCCTCTCCCCCCCACCACCACCCCCATACAAAACCCTCTTTTAAAAATTAATTAGAAGAATCCCTTGTGCACCAATGACTACCACTTTTGATTTTTCTTTTTTTTTCATTTCTTTTGCTTCCAGGTGATACTTCATTTCCTCTTGCCAGACGCCAAGGAGGTTCTGAAACTAGCCAGCAACAAGGCATGGCATGAGCCACGTGGCCACAAAACCTTATCATAGCAAACTGTATGAAATAGATGTTTGCTTCATGTGGCAAACACATGAAATAAACCAAGCGTAGGGCCAGACCACGTTGGACAGACAGCTGCCAGGCGTATTTTCGGTTTTAGATTAGAAAAAAGGTCACCCAAACACATTTAATGGACAGTGCAAGAGGACAGGATAAACTTTTTTCACTGTCATATTTCACTTCATTAGTTGGTGGGGTGAAAGGAATCCTTCTCATGACTCATTCTAAGATGTCCCAGCTGCCCTTGCTTAGAAAAAGTAGCAAATAGAGTAGAGAGTTAGGCGGTGGCGGCAGCGGGTGTCGCAGCTTCTGCTTTAATTTAAAACCAGAAACCATGTACCATGATTTTGCAGTACTGATAATCTGAGTTAACGAGAGGCAGATGTTTACATTTGCTTTTCTTCTCCAGCTCCAATTGCTGCATTACTGCGGTTTATTAGGCTGGAAGGGGTGTGGTTGTTGTTGTTAGTCGCGAAGTCGTGTCCGACCCATCGCGACCTCATGGACAACATTCCTCCAGGCCTTCCTGTCCTCCACCATCCCCTGGAGTCCACTCAAGCTCACACCAACTGCTTCAGTGACTCCATCCAGCCACCTCATCCTCTGCCTTCCCCTCCTTCTTTTGCCATCTATTGTTCCCAGCAAGAGGCTCTTCTCCAGGGAGTCCTTCCTTCTCATTAGGTGGCCAAAGTACTTGAGCTTCATCTTCATTATCTGGCCTTCTAAAGAGCAGTCGGGGTTGATCTCCTCTAGGACTGACCAGTTTGATCGCCTTGCGGTCCAAGGGACTCGCAGGAGTCTCCTCCAGCACCACAATTCAAAGGCCTCAATCCTTCGGCGCTCAGCCTTCCTTATGGTCCAT
>NW_025335440.1:11941909-11943687 GCF_004798865.1 Varanus komodoensis | reverse complement strand
GTCCTTCCTTCTCATTAGGTGGCCAAAGTACTTGAGCTTCATCTTCATTATCTGGCCTTCTAAAGAGCAGTCGGGGTTGATCTCCTCTAGGACTGACCAGTTTGATCGCCTTGCGGTCCAAGGGACTCGCAGGAGTCTCCTCCAGCACCACAATTCAAAGGCCTCAATCCTTCGGCGCTCAGCCTTCCTTATGGTCCAGCTTTCACAGCCATACATTGCAACTGGGAAAACCATAGCCTTGACTATATGCACTTTTGTTGGCAAGGTGATGTCTCTGCTTTTTAGTAAAAAAAAAAAAGGGGGGGTGAGGGGGAAGTAAGTTTAATGGATCACAAGAGTCTCACAAGAGTCTCACCAAACCACTGAGAGCTGGACTGGGACATGGGAGACGTGGGTTCTAGTTCACCTGAGTGCAGCTGGACAAGACACGGCCTCTCAGCCTTACCTACCTCACAGGTTTGTCATTGTGAGCATAAAGAGGGTAAGAACCTTGGGTTCCTTGCGAGAGGAAGAAACACGGGATATGCATGCAATGCAATAATAATGAACTGAATGTTTTCAGGGTGGCTTGGACTCTCTCCCAAAGCTTGACAGGAGATGAAACCTTGGAGGGCAGAGAAACAGCATGGAGTCCGCTGGAGAGCCTGGACTTGGAAAGAGAAGGCAACACATTGGAGGCTTGTAATTGGGGTCAATGTCGTTTCAGGCAGCACAGCATCATCACTCGTTCTTGGGAACAAGGGAGGTCCAGGAGTTCAGGTTCTGCCTGCTGTAGTAGTCTATCTGCTTTCTGCCCTTTTCTGCTTGCATGTGTGTGAGTCAAAGAAATAGAGCAAGGACACTACAGGCATCACAATTCTTAAACCATCAGGGAAGTGGGATGCAATTCCTCTCAGGTGAGAATGAAGCCCTATATAACCATTTGCCCTTCAAGCAAAGTGTCCTCCTGCCCATAATCCTCCCTGTTTCACGCTGTGTCAGGAATGCCTCGACTGATAGGACGTTTCCCGTCTACACACGCATGGGGTGCTTCCCAAGTTGGTTCCCGTGGAACCCCGCTGCGATCAACCCTGATGAAACTTTAGTCTGCATTTTGATTTTTTATTTGCTAGTTCCTTGTATTATCTGCTTTAAGAGTTATTCTGCTATTTTTCAAACAATCATCATGTCATTGTTTATTTCCAAAAATTATTTCCTGATAAAGAGTTTAATGTAGTTCAACACCCATTGCATTACTTTGTGTTCTATTTTCTAACAACTCTGCCTTCAAACTCAAAGATATTTTCAGCTACCTTTTCAGCAGGAATAGCAAAATTGCATGTATATTTAAAGAGTTGCACAGGACCATTACTGTCAACTATTTTTTTAGCTGTGGGTCTATTTTTATTGTTATTTTCATTTCTATACAGCCCGTAGCTGAAGCTCTGTAGTTTGATTTGATTGAATTAGCATGGATCTCACCACAAGGCAGGTTACTCAAAAGAACTGCTGCCATGGGCATGAACAAAAGACGTACCAAGCGCACGTGCTTCACCTTGGTGATTTAAAAAGGTATCTACTACTAGTAATACTAAGCATTTAATGAAATTGGTTCAGATGTGGCCCAGTTCAGGATTTCAAAGCATGACAAACAATAGGGTCGCTGGAATATATATATGTGTGTGTGTACGTGTACAAAATTTAGAGTACTTATACAAAATATTATGATACACGTCAACCTGTTTGCACTACCTGTTTCTTTTACTGTATTGCATTTTCTGGATGTTATTTGGATAGTT
>NW_025335440.1:11915303-11941809 GCF_004798865.1 Varanus komodoensis | reverse complement strand
AACTATCCAAATAACATCCAGAAAATGCAATACAGTAAAAGAAACAGATAGTGCAAACAGGTTGACGTGTATCATAATATTCCTGATGAAACAGGAGGTTGTTTAAAGGTCCCCTCAAAGAGAGGGCCAACTGAATCTCCTGAGGTATGAAGTCCATAATTAAAGGCTCCGCAATCCTCTGGGCCATTTCCAAATTCTGCGACATCATCCTGCAAACCCTGAACTTTTCCACCTTTCTGGCAGCTGCATTAACTTGCTAGTCTACGCCGAGATTTCATTTTACCTCCTTCTACCACTCATTTCTGAGAAGATTCTGAACACAATTTCTGGCAAGCTGACATTGCCCGCAACCCTACGGCTTGTCTAATGCCAGACATCCGAGTGAGCCAGCCTTCTTTCCCTCTCTGTCACACCATATTCTCCACCCTTCCTTCACTTCCTGCAGTTCCCAAGGAACTTAAATATGTGCCTCAAATGGTTTATCTACACAAGAGAACACGGCCAACTCACACTTGATGCAAGGTTTCACTCAGCGTGCCCCATGGCTGGCCAGGGGATGCTGAGCATTGTAATCCAACACCTGGAGCTCCCCAGTTTTGGGAAAGCTGCCCTGGATGATCCTGGGGGTATGGGCTAACATAGATAAATAATATTTATTTATTAACAAAGATAAACTATATTTGCCTTAATTGCAACAATTACCAACAAGATGTTGCACCAGCGTCACACACAGGGCTTGGTCTCACTCAACATTTCTCCCTGCAAATGTGTCCCACATGGGGTATTTTTTATACTGTGTAAGATGGCTTTTAGGGTCAAGCTGCACATTTTTCTTTTCTGAGTGGCTCTCAAAACATTTTCCAAAGCTTAAAAATAGCTGCACAACCCAGATCAGGGTGGCTGCTCTGGGAAAGGATTCTCAAGGGGACTAGGATTAACCATGTTCCCTGTTCTAAAAACATAGACACCCGCTGATAGATTTTTTCTAAAGGCAAGCACCTATATTTTCTCTACAACAGGCTGGTAACAGCTTCAAGAGAGTGAGAGGGAGATCAGAAAAACAGCATAGTGAAGGGTGTCAACACCTTCTTCCCAGTCCAGTCCTCCCCGACACACAAAATGGCTGCTGTTAAGTCTTCCTATTAAAAACTTGGGGAATACAGTCACAGATCTCCTGAACTATTTGTAGTTTGGCCCCTCCATGAAGAAGAGAAGGGGAAAACACCAGGTTATACTTCAAAAGAAGCCCTGTAAAATGTGCCCAAGAATTTCCTTCCTACCTTCTCTATCTTTCACTGAACCCATTTATTACACTTCTGTATCAGCCCCTGACAGAGGGGAGAAGAGATAAGCAGAGCAAGTGTTAATTCTTTTCTCAATAGCACTCTGAGCCCCAACGTAAGAAGTGAGCAATTCTTCAAAGGAGTTATACTTTTGCAATTTCAAAATCCCATCCCCTTGATATATACCTCCATCAAAGTGAAGTCTCGTTCTGCTTAGCAGCTCTGATAACCGCACACACGAACACGGTTGAAATGAGCCACAGAGCATGGGATTGCCCTGGTGGTGTAAATTACAAGATTACCTAAATCACTTAAATAAATCTGCTTAAAGACATTTGTAGTTCCTTACCAATCTGTCTGATCTGATGTTTTCTCCCGGAAGCATAGCTTTTCACATTCCTTTCAAATGCTCATGGCTCTCCCAGGCAACATAAAAACTACTGAGGTTTGCCATTTGCACTAGAGTTGCACTAATGTAACACTGTCTCAGTCTGAGCTAGGCTATTGTGTAGTTTCCTGGGCCGAGAGAGGCATCTCCAGCTCACTACTTCATTTCTTCTTCTATTAAAGAACACAGTGAGCATTCAATGTTTTAATGGCTGGGCATGGGAGAGGGGGTTGC
The DNA here is from genome assembly GCF_004798865.1 of Varanus komodoensis. Taxonomy (NCBI): domain Eukaryota; kingdom Metazoa; phylum Chordata; class Lepidosauria; order Squamata; family Varanidae; genus Varanus; species Varanus komodoensis. The sequence continues at coordinate 11,939,904 of NW_025335440.1, read as the reverse complement.
ACTGCCATTAGCTAAATATTGGGGGTGCAGAATTAATAAAAAAGTTTATGGTTTGGTAAGGCAATACTGCAGCGGGGATTCACTGTTCCTGAATTCCAGTACCAACTCACTTGTTCTTAACTCCTTGATTAAGAAATTAAGCCACCCAATGACTTCTGCACTTTCTAGATGTTTTGATGCTGCTTTCAGATAAAAAATGTTCCCAAGTCTCTTAAACATCTTTCTTTTGTGAACAAATATAAATACATACATTACTATGTATTAAAATGTGAATTTTCACGCATCTTTTAAGTAGCAGATTCATCCAGAAATGATATAAAATAGACTAATGCAAGAACACATGTGAAGGTGATGCAGGCAGAAAACAGACTAATTCATCCACATGTAACTTCCTGAAATCTCTTGCTTACACCAGTTTTCCCCCTTCAAAATGTTACTACCCTGACTAGAGGATCTAGTTGACTGGAGAATCGAGTTTACATGTTCCAATTTTCCAGTCAGCTATAAACATTTCTAATGGGCTTCGGGTGCAATCTTACATAGGTTTAGATGGATAAAAACCTTCTACAGTCTGTCACAGGACTAACGTGCATAGGATCGTGCTCCTAGAGAGCAACCGTATAGCTGCTAGTCAGCATCTGGGGGACCATAGGATGCTAGGATGTCTTCCGAGGTGACCATGGAGGAGCAGATCTCTCTCTCTCTCTCTCTCTCTCTCTCTCTCCCCCCCCACCTCAAGGCTGGTGTCAGAAGAACAGGAAAGGAGGAGAAATGGGCAATCCAGGGGCTGAAGAAGATAGCCGCTGCGGACCCACTGAATCCAAAGATCTCTCAGGTCCAATTCCTGCTCCCAGCAAGGTCAGGGAGTGGGCTCAGTGGTCTATCTAACATAAGATACTTTTTGAAGGGCACAGAGCATTAGAATGCCTCTGTAGGGCTTACAATGGAGAGAAAGCCCCAAGGCTGCACTTTAAGGTAGGTAGGATGTGCCCGTCGATAATTATTCTATCAGACACATAATCTGCATTGCTTTCCTTTAGCTAGACACAATGCATACATTTCTACTACAGAATACAGTGGTGTGATACAAGCAGGCAGCCCAGATTTTTTGATGGCATGACTGGACAAAAATCACCAAGGAAGCCGGCGGATGACAATCTCTCTGTGCTAATGGAATTTCATGGGCTTTCCCAACATCAAGAAAACTCTGCATTCATTACCAATACAACAGAGTGAAATCTCTAATGTGTTTTATAAAAATGCATCCATTATTTAAAATGAAGTCCATGCATTATTAATATTTCTTCCTTTACTTTCCAAGCACATTCCTTGGAACTATCAATGCGGTTTTGAGCATTCTGCCGGAGTTCACTACTGCACGAACTCCCTAGTGCTGCAAAAGGTAAACGCACAGGCAGAAACAGACAAAAGGGCTCGTTCCAAAATGCTGATTGTCTGTAGTTCCTAGAATGTGCTTTCACACTCATATAAACCACCACGAAGTGAAGAAAGTGGCATTATCTATCGCTTTCTACTCAGCAAATATCTCTTCTGCTCTATCGAATACACTTAGGGCTGTGGATAATGAGAGTTTGGAAAGAAATTCTGGCTCTAGCAGGCACTGTTAATATGTAGTACACCTGTTCGATTTCACTGGCAAATGTTTTAACAGACATAATCTTCAACTGTGATTTTTCCATTAAGTTTACTCTGAACTCCAGTAAACTCCAGTAAGCAACATGGATGCATGCACACACACACTGAGCAAAAGATGATTTCAGAGAACTGAAATTATCTCCTTATAGATCACAGTGTACTTCCATGAATGTCTACTCGATACTGTACCTCCCTTGCTGGATTTATTTTGTCTTCATCAATATTTAGGATCCAGATTGTAAAAGGAATTTAATGGTGTGTTTACCAACTATTCATAGAAACCTAACTTAGCCTATACCAAGCCCTGTATGCTAATTATGTTAACCCATGCCAGCTGATTCTACACTTCATCACCTTAACTACAAAATGTATAGTGCAATACACAGGAGTTTAGTTATACCAACTCAAGTTCTTTACTCCTATGGTTCTTAGAATTCTAGTTTAAGGATGCTGACAAACTGGAAAGGACTTAGAAGAAAGATGCAAACTAGAAAGTCCTTTTTAAAAAGAATCTGAAAGGAAGACTGAACAAAACTATTAGCTTACAAATGAAAGAAACAGCCCAACTCAAAAAACTGCAGTCTGCTATACAGGAATTTTGCTACCTGTTCTTGTCTTGGCCTACTAGCCTTAGATTCCGAAGGCATGATAAAAGACCAGGTTGTGCAGCTTACCTGATCCACAACAGAAGCCATCCCTTCAGCAAAGAAATCTTCCATGACCACTGTAGACGAGGACATGAGAACTTCGAATACAGGCAAAACTCTGTTGCCCAACAGCGGAAAAATCTTCAGAAAAACAGTATATATGTAAAACTTACATAAGACTTATCTAAATTAATTACATGAGAGCCAAAACATGCCTGCAATTTGTTTGTTTTTTTACTGCTCATTACCCTAACTCTGTGAATCGGTTTCAAAGCCTTCCTTGCTCAAAGGTTATCTTTACTCCTTGATCAGAACGAACAACTTTGAAGGAGAAGAATTAATCATGGCTCAAGATGCACGAACTTGATTCAGAATATACAAAAGGCAGCAGAAAGGAGGAATGAGCCTCGTTTAGACTGAAATAAAGATAATGGCAACAGCTTCACTGTTAACTGTTGCCAAATTCCCACAAACATTTAAGAACAGGCGTGGCATCAGGGGTCAGCGTGGGAAGGGTTCCCTCAAGGGCCACTGGATTGTTGGGGGCCCACTGACAAAACCTTCTTGACCACTGCAGCTTGCTTGTTCACCCACCTCTCCCTGGCCCAGGAGATGCATGCACATGGATGAAGCAAGAGGAGGTTCGAGGGAAGAGCAGGAGGAGCTCTGCCACCTCCTCTCTTGGTCGCTGGTTTCCTGTCTGGCAAGCAGAGAGCTGGTGAAAACAACCTGGGGTGAAGGAAGGAGCAGTGCAGTTGTGACAGTGGGGGCAAAAGAGGAACCTCACTGAGGCGGTCTTGCCTAGTAACTTTCCCCAGAATGGACCACCTCTATTCCTATGAAGAATGTCACTTTAGATGGTTAGAAGGATGGATAGGCATGCTTTCATGTATGGACGGACAACTCAAAAAATATTACTGGGCTTCCTACTCCAGATTCAGTAGCCTCTTTCATTGGAGCGCTCACTGAGGTGGGTTGCTTATGGATTGTCCCTGGCTGCCACCATTCTGGGTGGTGGTACTATTCAAAGCACTCCCAAAGGGGTGGGTTTCATGATGCGCAAATAGCTAAATTATGTGTTGTGCTGCTGTAATGGGTCATCAAGTTGTTTCCGGCTTAAGGCGACCCTATGAATGAAAGCGCTCCAAAGTGTCCTATCCATTCTAAATTCCATCTCTTATTTGGTATTCCTCTTCGTCTTCTGGCTTCAGCTTTGCCTAGCCTGATTGTCTTCTCCAGGGAGTCTTGCCTTGTCATAGGTAGATGGTGATAAATGTTTCCAAGATGGCGAAGTTCCTAGCAGAGAAGAGCACCGCATTCTTGGATGCGCTCTTAAAAGCCCAGTCACTGAAAAGGCCAGAGAACAACAAACATCCTGTAATCTCCACTGACATGGAAATCAGCTTCCATCACACCATCTGAAGTGGCTGACCATATTTCAGCAAGTGGGCAGTGCTCAGTTCCCAGATTTCATTCTTCCAGATAGGATTGCTTCAAAAGGAGGTTGCTTCTCATCTCTTCCTCTGACCAGAAATTGGAAGGTGGGGAGGGGAGATAAATTTATTGGAATGTTTAAGAAAATCAGATGAAAAGAGTAACTCAACAATAAGAGGAATGTGATTAATATGAGTTGGAGGTGCTCCCATCACCAATTAGACTCCAAGCTTCATTTATGTCAAAATGAGAAATTATGCGCTAGAATACATGTACCCATTTTTTAAAATGAAAAGTTCATGTGACTACAGTGCACTTGTCGGGACAAATATATTACCGCTTGCAAATTAATGGATATATTTGCTTTCTGTGCATCTAGTGGGCTAATTTGTAATGGAATGACCTTAAAAATATTTTTCATTACATAGTATGCAAGGAGGTACCCCAGGAGAAATGGTATGTTACTTTGTTAACATGGAGAGTTGTCATTTGGTGCAACAACCTGGGGTGATGAAAAGCATATTCCCACTAGTAATTAGCATTTGGCATTAAGTGACATTTTCTCAGGCGGGCTGCCTCGACCCTAAAAACACAGTGAAAAGCACTGTGATCAGTCAGAGATGGAAGCAAGGCTCACTCCCACCAATGAACCTGCCTTTCATGAGCTTTAAAGGCAGACCCTCCTGGTGCCTTTTCACTTTAAACACTGAATAACTTCTATTGAGGAAGACTGCTTTTGCTTTCATAGGCAGAGTAGCAGAATGTGGGTGGGGGGATTTCTTTGGACTGAGAAGTAATCAGAGAAGAAAAGTTCTCCTTGGCCATCACTGCTTTACTTTGAAAAGGAGAGTCACTGAAACTTAAATGCGTGGAAGCTTTTATTTATTTAGCTCTTCTTCATCACATTTGCATTTTATCCTTCTTCCAAGGAACTCAGAATAGGCAACCCGTTCCTTCCCTCCACTGTACCCACCCAGTCCTAAAAACCTATGGGAGTGGTTGCACCAGCTGCAAATCATCAATGATCAGGATTTAAACCCCAGACTCTCACAAGTGTCCCCCAAATTCTACCCGCCACACCGTATGGACTCCCCAGTTTTTGGGTTGAGAATCCAACACTCCATCATGGAAGATTTTCTAGCCATTACAGATTTGCGAGGAGCTAGTTCTGGTTCTTTGGTCATTTTTAATAGCACACAACTCAGAATAACATCACTGATGACTCAAAGTTCCCTCCTTGGGAAGATCAAATGAATTTGGCCAGGACAGGCATCCCAACCTGGTGTCCATCAGATATGTTGGACTGCAACTCCCATAATGCAGTCTGGAACATATCTGGAACTGCTATTGGCTGTGCTGACTAGGAATTGCAGTCCAACACATGGAGGCCATCAGTATGGGAAAAGGCTAGGGCAATGACACGACTCTGGAGCACTGGCACTCAGGAACATCTCATGAATCCTGCCGCAAATGCCAGCCCACAAGTATTGGAATTGGCCTTGTGGACCAGGTGCCTGAGATGCCAGAGGGCTTGTCAGCATGGAGCATAAAGTACCCCGGTCCCAACAGCTTCCAATGAACTGACCCTCAACCCAGATAAGACGGAAGTATTGCTGGTGGGTGGGCCAACTGCCCAGGTGAGTGACGTTCTCCCTGTCTTGGATGGGGTCGCACTCCCCCTAAGGGACCGGGTATGCAGCTTGGGAGCACTCCCTGACCCTGAGCTATCCCTGGAAAGCCAGGTGGCATCTGTGGCAAGGAGTATTTTCTTCAGCTAAGGCTGGTCCATCAGCTGCACTTCACCAGGACAGGCAAGCCCTAGCAACAGTAACCTCCTGCTTGGACTACTGTTATGCGCTATGCATGGGTCTGCCCTTGAAGATGGCTCGGACACTGAAGCTGGATCGAAAAAGAGCTGCCAGATTGCTGACTGGGACCGGGAGAAGGGAACCTATTAAGTTGCTCCTGTATCAGCTCCACTGGCCATCAATTGAAGTCCAGGCCCGACTGAAGATACTGGTGACGACATATAAAGTGCTGAACGGTTAGGGCCTGGTTATCTAAGGGAACGTCTCCTTCCATATGAGCCTCCCTGGACCTTAAGACCACCTGCAGAGGTCCTCCTCCAAGAGCCCTCCTTGAAAGAGGTGAGGAGGGCCAGGAAGAGGAAGGCCTTCTCTGCCATAGCGCCCCGATTATGGAACTTGTTTCACATAGTGATGCACCTGGTGCCAGGCCAAGTCTTTATTCACCCAGTTTTTAAATTGTTAATGGGTGTTTTAATTTTTATATCCAGTACTGGCATTCAGGAATTTTTAATTGTGGTACTGTTGATGATATTATTTAAAAATTTATGTAAACCATCTTGGAATTTTTAAATGAAGGATGATCTATAAAATTTTTAAATAAATACATAAATAAATTAGCTCTGCCTTTTGGTTGGTTATACAGGTGACTAGAGTTCTAACAGAAACAAACAGGAAGGGAGAGAAAAGGGGAACATGAGTGCATTCCTACTTAGTCATCTTGGGAGAGGAGAGGAGAGGAGAGGAGAGGAGAGGAGAGGAGAGGAGAGGAGAGGAGAGGAGAGGCCATAAAGATGGCAGAACATCCTCCCACTTCAGGAAGGACATCACGGACTACTTCTGATCCTGGTGAAACCTTGCACAGGAGTGAGAAGGCTGTGTCATTAAACACTTGTTTGGAGGGTCCTGACGCTCAGTGTTAAAACACAGGCTTCCTGGACAGAAGCTCCTGCATTCAGTTTTTGGTTCAAAGGATCACAGCCTGGGAAGGACTCTTACTTGAGATGTGAGAGCTGAGAGGACAGACAGCAGGCCCCGCAGGCCTAGATGGAGCACTGGGCCAAATCAGTATAAAGCAACCTCATACATTCCATATATGCAAAACCCAAATGACCGTCTCCCTCCATATATACCCATTTGACACCTGAGCTCCTCTGTGGAGGCCTTTTGGGTCATTCCATGATCTTATCACCATGTTATGCCCTGCAGGCAGGCCTTCTTGGGAGTGGCACCTTCCTTTGGATAATTATCCCACATGTGGCCCATGAGGCAGAAACTACGGAAGTCTTTTGAGAACTCCCAATGATTTGTCTATTAAGTATGTCTTGACTTGTTATTGCACTGTTCTGTTTTACTCTCTGTGTATGGCACATCATGACTTTATCACTTTATACTTTTTAAAATTGTCTTTATACCGTGTTTTATGCACTTCTTATTTAAACCAATTAGTGAGCTTAGGATATCAAGCGTATAAAGGTAGTTCAAGGGCACAAACCTGGGCATGTTCAGGCAGAAAAGACAGCTGTACATTTCACAGCATTCCCAGCCAATATGGCTGATGAAAAATGCTGTGAGTTGTAGGAAATTTTTTCTGTCTAAACATGAAACATGCATAGGATTGCACAAGAAAGACAGACAGACAGACAGACAGACAGACAGAAACTGAATTTTGAAATGTATAAATAAAAGAAATATAAGATATGTCAGCCTTTGTTGGGAGAAAACCATCCATCTCAGTAAGCCTCTCAACAATTGTAGATCTAATTCTGAAAATCTCCAACCAAGTGAGCTTGGTCATTATATAGATAATGACATTCATCTATCTATATCCATCTATACAGTAGTATTTTGATTTAGGAACAGACAACAGACAAATGGCTGCCAATCCCTTAGAAGGAATGTGCCTTTATTTCTTAATTTAAAACCTTTATAGACTGTTCTTCAGCAAATGCTCTCAGAATGATGTACAGTTACGTATATTATGAGTCTACTTGGCCTTAAAGAGTTGAACAAAGCAGCAATGCTGACTGACTGGAGCGTTCTGAGTTTGTTTAGTGTGCAAACTAGGAGCAAAGTACCAGGATTTTCCAGCATTCTTTATGGTTTGCTCTTCAGCCTCCCTTTTGACCCCTTTTATATGAAACAACTAAAAGCATTATTTCTTTTCATTTTTGATAACCAAATGGCTCGGTGCAGGGGGAGCGATGAGTGAGGATCTCATATAAAAATATCTAAATCATAAGCTGAGGTCTGATTCCTTCTTTGATAACCCTTCTCTTTTTATGTGTGTGCAGTATATGAATACCATCTGAAAGGGAGGTTGCCATGGCAATTACTCATTATTTTACCATCCTAGGCTAGCTATTTTTTTTTAATCCAAGATATCTTTTCAATCCCTAGAGAGACCTAATTTATACTGTACACAGAACTTTCTTTTCTGACACCTCTTTAAATATTGAGTGGACTCCAAGGGATCCTAATGCTGATGTCTCTAACAAAATGCCTAACTTAGTTTTCAAAAGCAGTTCCGAACATACATGGGGGAAATGGAGACTCACTAATATGCACCTCCCAATCTGCTCTGCTACAAAAGAAAGAAAATAGAAACAACAAGATGTTTAGCTACTGCAGTCCTTTTGATAAACCTATCTGGGGCAGGTAGAATTGAGGGACATTGCAGAAAGTTTACAAACACTAACAAAGCAATCACTGGATGGGTTGACAGTCCTTCTCCCAAGACCACAGGCACTGCAGAGTTTGTGTGATCGATCTGAGCCACGTCTTAACCATACCCTGCTGGACACAGGGTGGTTCATTCTATAACCAACCTCAACTCACAGGCTCTCCTGTCCTCAGGATGAGCAGATGCTTCCTGAGGTTGAGGGAGAGAAAAGGGGACATTCTGCGGATCAGATAGGAGAGACCCAGATACAAGGAATCCAAAATCTCAGAGATCTAAGTACCCAAGAAGCAGAGCCACCAACGTGCAAGCAAATGTGTGTGTGCTCCTGAACATTTTCTCTCGACCCGTCATGGCTTCCAGCTTCTGTGCCAACCCAAGTCGGTCCCAGCTCGTTGCAACAGGGATGTGGAATGTCCTTTCCCTCTGCCCATGAAACTTCCTTGGCTGTTTTGATGGCAAAGCTTTACACCTGGGCTCCACCTCCTCAAAGCGATCACTGCTGACATCACCGATCACTGCCACCCGGTGGGGAATCCACTCTGCAAGTAAAATCCTACAGGTTGTTCTGCAAAAAGTGCAGGAACCACGTTTGCCCCACAGAGCTACTTGGAGGAGGGACAGGATGAAACCGATGTATTAATAATCACATAAACATCACTTTACAAAACGATGTCTGAAAGCTGGGTTTACACGCCATGACACATAACCCTGCGTGGTTTCCATGGCGGGCACTTATTTGCCTGGATGTGTCTGTCCAACAATCAAGTAGCAGCTGCCACTCTTTTGGCTGATCAAAGAAACCATGATGAAGCATGAAAACCACAGAACAGATCAATGATCCGTACTGTGGTTTCGAAAAACCAAATGCACCATGATGAAATACCACAAGAGGGTATGGATGATATGACAAACTATCATGGCTCGTCATGTTGGGCGAACCCACAGTGCACCACAAGTAAACATAACAAAGCTGCAATCCTATACACATTTACATGCGAAGAGTCTGACTGAAGCCAATGGGATTTATTTCTGTGAGCAGATGAATCCGTGGAAGAGACCTGCCTCTGACTTCAAGCATGTTTAAGAGTGTCCCATGACTTGGAGATTAGCTATCCTAAACTTTCCTTGAAGCACTGAAAGTTCCAAAAGACTCTTCCTATTCTTCCATGTGTTATTGATTTTACTGTTTGCCCTTCGTATGTGACCTTCCCTGATGATTTTCTTTCTTTTTTACATTATACTTCCTCTATTATTTTAGTGCTTTCACATTTTTATTGTAAGCCTCTCTGTGAAAACTTGCACCAAAATGCAGGGCAGAAATGAAACAAAATAAAATAAACCAAAAATAAGATGAAATAAAATAAGATAAAATGAAAGCAGATGGCATATGGGAAGAGGTCATTCATGAGGCATAGACCTGGGAGTGCAAGTTTAATGGGATGCCAACCTACTGCTGACCGCCTGAGGTCCAAACTAGAAGAAATGCTGAGACATCTGATCCAGTTTTTCCAAGCATCTTATCTGGTTTGGCAGCAGTTGTTATGAGGGGGAGTCAAGATCAGCAGGGTTAGATCTTGCCCTGGTTCTCCGAATTTCACCTCAAAACATAGCCTCCCTCACCTCTATTCTTGATCCCCCCAAAGCAGGTATTTGGGTGTAGAGGTGTGTTAAGCACAAAAAGCAGATACATACTTTCCTCCCATTGACTAAAGCATGGAAGTGCACATTCCACCCCCCCCCCCAAAAATGTGCATTTTAAACCTATGTATATTTATAAAGGAATGCACTTTGCAAGCACGCACCCTAAAATTAGGAACATGAGAGCTTTACCTGCGAAATGTTCCCCTGTCTGCACAGGAGAACAAGACAAGTTCTGATCCCAAACCAACAGAATGAAAGATGCACACCAGCCTGGGAATTGCTTCCACTGAAAACATCTTTGTGCTCCTTTCTCTCCCCATAACGCGGGACATGATACTGCTGCATGGCAAGCTTTAGAATCCCTCCCTTCACTGGGAAGGGACTATCCCGTTACATATTTTATTTTACCAGAGAGCACCAGGAATAGAGGCCATGGACACCCAGTGCTACTGGCAGAGAGGTAAGCCGTATGGTTCACACAACATGAAGTGCCAGTCTTCCTTGTGATGAAGAAATTTACTTTTACCATTTTTGATACTCTCATCTAATGGAGAATTAGAACATCAAATTTCCATCTTAAAAAGTCAAGGCTGACAGAATGACTCTCCCTGAATCAATCAATCAACCAATCAATCTCTCTCTCTCTCTCTCTCTCTCTCTCTCACACACACACACACACACACAGAGCCAGCGAGTCTAAGTAGCAGAATCTTAATTTAGTACTCCATAGAAGCTAGGAGAGCTCCTTCCGGCTTTCAGGAGATTCCCTCCCGCCACAACTTATTCCCAGTACTCTTCCATTTGGATGCATATATATGTAAGACAAATCACTTTCTTAAAGGGCCAAGCAAATCAGAAACAAAGTGTGCACATTGAGCTAAATTAGGCGCTTCTGAGACCACACATTATTTATTCATTATTTGGTTTCTAGCCTGCCCCATTAGCCACACTGCTCCCTAGGTGAGTTACAAGCATCAGAGAGTTAAAAGTATAACTACCTTATAGAATAATTCTACATATGTCTGCCCAGAAGGAAGTTCCATCATGAAAAAAGTTCAATGGGATTTACTGCCAGGTAAGTGAATACAGGATTGCCTCCTCAATGTGCTTAACTTGGTGGTTTTATTCTGCTTGTAAAGTCTATTAAAATAGACTTAAAAATGTTTTAATAATAAATAATAAATATTAGCCAATCTATCTGTTTTCAACATACTAGCCACGGATCAATACGACTGCTCAAGCAAAAGATGGTAACAAAAGCTTTTAATATGTAAGTGACATTCTCAGGTAAGCAGACTGTTGGCACCCACAGTGGAATGTTCCATGGGCCATGTCAGTTAGGAATGATGGGAGTTGTAGTCCAGTGTCCTTGGAAGAGGCCACCTTACTGGCAGGCTGCACACAAAGATAGTTTATCTGTTTTCTGTTTTGCAAAATGGCACATCTTGTTTGTGTTTCTCTATCCCAACATCCTATGCATGTAGCATCTACATAAGTCTTCACCAACCTGGTTTCTTCCAAGATGTATTGGACTACAACTCCCATCATAAGTAAGACACAGTGTATAGGAATATGCTGTTAAGTACTTAAATATGTAAATCCTGTCAGACTAATTTAATCTCATTTTTTGACTGGGTAACCTCCTAAATGGACAAAGGGAACACTGTAGAGAGAATCTACCTAGACTTTAACAAAGCTTTTGACATAGTGCCACGTGACATTCTGATAAGCAAATTAGCAAAAACTGGACTAGATGGAAAAACTATTAGGTGGATTCAAAATTGACTGCTAAATCGGACATAAAGATTGCTCATCAATGGCACCTTCTCAAATTGGATGGAGATGACCAGTGGGTGCCACAGGGTTCATTCCTGGGCCCAGTGCTCAATATCCATATTAATGATTTAGATAAGGAAGTACAAGGAAAGGAAATCAAATTTGCAGATAATACAAAACAGCGTGGAACAGCAAACACCCTAGAAGACAGAATGAAGATCCAGGGTGCTCTTGATAAACGTGAACACTGGCTGAAAGCAAGAGAATGAGATTCAATAAGGACAAGTACCAAGTTTTCCACCTAGGAAAAAGAAACCAAATGCACTGATATAGGATAGGGAATATGTGGCTCAACAGAACTGAAAAAAAAAAGATCTTGGAGTGATTGTGGACGGTAGGCTAAATATAAACCAACAATGTGATGCAGCCTTCAAAAGGGCAAATTCTATTTTGGGATGCATTAATGGAAGTATTGGTTCCAAATCACGAGAAGTAGTTCCTCTATACGCCTCACTAGTCAGGCCTCACCTGGAAAGAGAGCCAGTGTGGTGTAGTGGTTAAGAACATGGGACTGGGACTCAGACGACCTGGGTTCTAGTCCCCGCTCAGCCATGGAGCCAACTGGGTGACTTTGGGCCAGTCACAGACTCTCAGCCCAACCTACCTCACAGGGTTGTTGTTGTGGGGATAAGATGGCAGAGGAGATGTAAGCTGCCTTGAGCCCTTTGTAGGAAAAAGGCAGGATATAAATAGAAAAATAAATAAAATAAAATAAAATAAAATAAAAATACTGTGTCCAGTTCTGGACACCAAGACTTAAGAAAGATGCAGGTAAATTAGAAAGGGTGCAGAGGAGGGCAACCAAAATGATCCAGGGTTGGGAAACACTGCCCTCTGAGGAAAGGCTGAGAGAACTGGGCATGTTCAGCCTTGAGAAGAGAAGACTGAGGTGGGACATGATATTCCTCTATAAGTACCTCAAGGGCTGTCACAAAGAGGAAGGTCAAGATCTCTTCTTGCTGATGCCGGAGTGTAGGACACGGAATAATCAAGTCAAGTTGCAAAAACTCAGATTCAGGCTGGACATCAGGAAAAGCTTCCTCACTGTCAGAGCAATGCAGCAGTGGGACCAGCTGCCTGGAGAGGTGGTGGGCTCTCCCACACTAGAGACATTCAAAAGGAAACTGGACAGCCATCTGAGTGGGATGGTGTAACGTGGTGTCCTGCAACAGCAGGGGGTTGGACCTGATGGCCTTCATGGCTCCTTCCTACTCTGCTATTCTATGATACTATGTTTGCCAGTCCTCTCTTGCTTTATTTGTAATCCCCGTGACTGCCACCACACACACAATTTACAGCACAACCTAGTGTGTATCTATCATGCAATCACACCAAAGACATGCAAAAGGCCTTTAAAAATCACACATAACTGAAGGGTACACAATGCACAAGATAATGATGCACTTAAGTAAAATTGGCATATTTTACGAAACAGGAAAAAGTTGCATGATGTGTTCATTTTGGGAAAATGACTTCATATATGTACCATAATAGTTTATGATAAGTGTTTTCCCCCAACCTTATCCATAATCAATAAAAATGAATATTCGGATATTTTCCTATCATTCAGAAAACTGATGGTGATTATGATTAAAATCACATTTTAATATCAAGAAATGAATTTTAACATCAAGTGACTAAAAACAAACCATTAGCCATGTTATCCACCATTCTGCCATCACTCTAGAAAATTAGAAAATGAGTTTTGCCTAGCAATGCACAAGCATCGCGATGATCAGCATCCATCATTTCCATCCATCTCTGTTAGCTGCAGCGGAACAAGGGAAACTCAATCAGATGCTTGTTCATGATCAGATTTAATTTTTATGCAGCAGCAGTGGGATTTCACTCTGGCTACTAATGGGATATTAATCTGGCTCTCTCTGCAGGCACAGCCACATTCACCTGCACAGGTTCCTGTTCAAGCGGAACACACAGTTGTTTTTAATGTATTCAGGAATGTGAGGTGAGGAGAATGAGATATGGATCTTAGTTTCCCCCAGATCACTGGATTTTTAAAGTTAAGTCATTTTGTACCATTTCCACATACACTAAAGATGTATTTTCCCATTTCATACCATTGCCATATTCACTAAAGATGTTTTTCAAAAAAGAAAGAAAGCAAAATCCATATGGCTTTTGTGCTTTCCCTCCAAACGTATACATTTTTCTGAACATTTTTAATTTATGTCTTTTCCTAAATGCTATTAATTGTTGTAATGCATTTTATGTGCATACTTGTCCAGAATATGTACACGTTTCTGCCCGAGATGAAATACATTGCAAAGCTAGCAAAAATACAGATTATGCTATGCAGCTCTAGCTTAGCTCTCTTAAGGCTGCAGGACAGATACGAGGTGGAGTCAGTCTCTGGCCAATCCCCACCTTGACAGATGGAGACGTACCCCAATGTCAGACCACGTGTGTTTGCATAGGGAAGCTTTAGCTGGAAGCAATCACCAATGCTTCCAGTTGTGTCATGTGTCATGAAACAGACCTTGCAAGACCCCCCCACCCCCCCACACACACATCAGTTAAAGAAAATAGTATTCAGCTAGATGGAGTCTGACATTTTAAGCAATCCTTTATTTAACTGTGATTTCATATTAAGACATGAACCAAAAACACAGGTACTTGTTACTTCTATTAAGGAATTACATAAAAATTCTATAATATGCACAATCTTAAGCACAAGCATCCTCCATCTTTGCAAAAATGTGTTTTTAATGTTGATGTGCTAAGAATTACTACTGAGGAAGAAAACAGCTTAAGCCTCATTTCAAACTGGGGGTGGGGGGTGTTATTCACTGGTCGCTCACTGCAGTTCATTGTTCAAATACTATTTCCAATGGCTTATTTCTTCTAACACCATCATACTTCTGCACAGCAAATTCTGCCCTCTGCTGGCTACATAAAATAACGCTGCATATTTCTAATTCTGTGGTTTTATACCCTATATTTGCATTTAGATTGCAACAAAAACACTGGGAACAACGGCTGTTTAAAATGCTTCTGGGGGTCTTTGTATATTCCAATCTGACGGCCTTAATCAGACATAATAAATAAGATTATACTCCTTCTACTGGATTTTCCATTTCCTTATTCAAAAATGATGAATAAGCCACTGAGATTTTCATGTGTAAATTATGTGTTTCAAATTCATCCACCTCATTTTTTCCCTCTCAAAGTGACCTCTGCTCTTCTGATTTACTGCAACAGAATGAAAACTACACAATACTTTTTAAGAAGTTGCCTTTGGGATAAACAGGGAAAACAATTCAATGAAAGGAAATAAATACAACAGAAGCTTATACTTACTGAAGAATCTTTTTTCAAGAAAGCAAACTCTCCGTAAGTATTTATTTGGCTGGTTCTGCATGGAACTATAATCAATCTAGTTTACAAACGCTGCAGAATTAATATGTGTTGACGGGTGGGGGTATTTTTTGTAAAAGGAGGGGAAAGTACTAACAACAACAACAAGATTCATTATAAAGCATAAACAGTTAGAATAAATTATCTGTCTCATATTTTATATCGTAGGAAACCACCTCATCATCCTGACTTGGAGGTTGGAGGAAGATCAGTAAGCACACCACAGTATCTGGGGAATATTGTCATGCCTGACCCAATTCTGGCCAAGATGACCCCTCCTCAGCCAGGGTTCCTGATGACAAGAAGTCAGAGACCCCGTGGAGCCCCTGACTCCAGCTTCATGAGTCTTCCACTGGACCACAGATATTTATGAACCACCTCAGCTTCATAATCTCAGTTTCTCTCCAGATATCTGACTGAAACCAAAACACCTGGGATTTAGCGATCCCCTGTGCCCATCTTCTCCAGTTGTTTTCTATTCAGGAACCGATTCAAGACAAGAGCAAGGCAGGATAGAAATGATAGGGGCATCCAAGGCAATAGAAAGGAAGGAACGGCGGAGACAGAAGTCCATTGTTATCGGTACACTACTGGTTGGTTTTGAAGGTATCAGTCTGGAGCCTCCATCAAGTCTGGAGCAGAGCCCCCCTTTCTTCAAAGCATTTGCATCACATAAGACACCTTGAAAGCACAGCTTGCTTACTTAACCCAATTCTGCCTAGTTTGAAGAAAGCCCCACTGAATTCAATAGGGCTAACGCAAGCAGATGGGTTTGCAATAGCAGCTTTCCTTAGCCTTCCTTCTGCTCTTCGGTGCTAACTGAAAATGTGGGGAGCCAGCAAAGTACCTTTTGGAACTGTTACTCCAGCCAAACATGTTACTACTCCATATCTGTGGTTGAAATAATTGGAACTGACTAGATCGTGGCCACCAGTGTCTACCACCTTGGGTTCCATGTAGGAAATGAGGGACATGCCTGCAAGAAATGAGGGGTCCTCGCATGGCCTTTATGTCAGGATTGACGTCCTCTGGTCCCACAAGGGTAAGAAAAAACATGACACCCTATTGGATCAGAGTGCTTTACTTTGGAGAAAAGGTCTCTGCATCCCATCCCCAAAGCAAAGTTCTTCAATACAGCAGAAGGAAGGAGAGCTTTGGACTTGCAAGCTTGGTGTCCAAGTGAAGTCCACGGACAGAGCTGGCTAAGTAAGATCATGCATGGGCAAAGGCCTTACAGTTCTGACCTTCTGGTGGGCATGAAATCCCACCCTTCAACCACTTGTGATTCTTTTGCAACGTCACGTGGAATCTGTTGCTATGTTAATATGGTCTTTTGGTAGCACCGATGGATAGTTTTATATTCATGGCCACCACACCCTGTGTACCCAGTTTGAAACTTGTGTAATCTGATAAGAAAGGGAAAGACATGCCCACGCCACTCTGCCTCTGCAGAAAACAACTCTTTTCTAAGCAATGGGATTTAATTATATAAGAAGTAGCAGTGAGCCTGCAAAGAGATCAAACCAGTCTGTCCTAGAAGAGATCAACCCTGCCTGCTCTTTAGAAGGCCAGATACTGAAGATGAAACTCAAATACTTTGGCCACCTAATGAGAAGGAAGGACTCCCTGGAGAAGAGCCTAATGCTGGGAACAATAGATGGCAAAAGAAGAAGGGGACGGCAGAGGATGAGGTGGCTGGACGGAGTCACTGGGGCAGTGGGTGTGAGCATGGGTGGACTCCGAGGGATAGTGGAGGACAAGGGAGCATGGAGGAATGTTGTCCATGGGGTTGTGATGCGTCGGACACAACTTTTCAACTAAAAGAGAAAAAAAAACAGTGATCCAGTCTTCCTTCAAGCTGCACAAACAGGTCCTGTTACAAGCAATGGCTGAAAAGAGTCAAGTTGCTTTATCAGAGGATGATAGTAATGATGCTCTTTTCTATACCGACCCACTGCCAAAGCATCTTCCACCTTATCAGGATATTATTGCTTCAGGCCAAGTCATCTGCAGGTTAGTTCCATCAGATACACATTCTCTTCCTACGTGTTCCATGGACCTGTTTTTATGGTTGTCCAGCTGACTTTCTAGTCTCAACAAAAATCTCAACATCCGTAGATCAGCTGCTGTATAGATAGATATACTTATATAAGGTATAGGTGTACAAGTATATTCCAACAGCAACTTTCCATGGTCTTGAATGGATGTTTAGGTACCCACCAAAAATGTGGAAGCCAGCAAAATATCCTTTTAAAACATACCTTTGGGGAAGTATTTTAATAGTGTTGCGGCACCATTACAATCTGCTTATCCCAAGGACATAATGATTAGTCATGAAGATCAATTACAAGTCCTTCTTTTATGGCCAGTGGTAATGAGGTACAGCAGCCTAGCTGTGACAAAGGCAGCCTGTGGATTTCCATTAGGAGAGATTGGATTCTTGCCAGGAAGCCACTGAATACACACAATAAACAAACCCATCACACCTATTTGCAAGTTCTAGAAGGTTTCCACTGATCCACAAGAGATTTTATTATCGTGCATGTTGTTCTTTTTAGAAGGTCTTAACTGCACATGCATCTGTCAATACTCCAGGAATACAGTCAGACAGAAGGGTGGGCAGGTTCTAAACTCCAGAGAAATAAGGTGTAGAATGAATGGTTCCTCCACCACTGAGGTCTCTATGCCACCTCTACTTTCGTGGTAATCAGGTGACATGGCATCATGATCCATTATGCACAAGGAACACATTGGTCTTTCCATGCACTGAAATTCTGAAGTGGCACTGTGAGAAAGCAAAACATTACACAGCAATTTGAAATATTTCAAAGGCAAAAACAAAAAGCAACTTTTTTGCCTTCCAACCACGTGTATAGGAAGCTCCTTTCTTCAACGTTCCAGCTCCAACCTTGGAGCATGCTTCCAATCCAATCCATGTTTCCAATTTGAATCCACCTATGGCTGTAGCTTGTGGCCTAACTTATTGCTGATTCTTTAGACCCCTTTAGGGTAGGGAATTCTGGGAATTGTAGGGCTTTTTCTGTTAAGCATGGATAGGATTGTGCCTTTGATGTGTTTTTATTATATGCGGAAGAGGAGGCCATTCATGGCTGCTGGCCTTGCTGGCTACGTGCTACCGCCTTTCCCTGCACACACCGGTTGCTGAAGGGCTTGGGCGAGCAGGATGAGGTCTTGCACCCACCCTGCCGGAGGGGTCGTTTGAGCAGCTCGTTTGCCACTGTGTACACAGTGCTGGACTGGATGGATCTTTGGTCTGATCCAGCATGGCTTCCCTTACGTTCTTACAGGATTTTATTATGCATGTTGCCCCGAGGGTCTCAGTTCTATGGCACTGAAGCATTACTGTATCATTAGTATTATCCCATATAAGATATGAACAGAGGGGGTTTGCATTATAGTCTTGCATATATCTGTGCGTCTTATGACAATAGCATTCCTCTGGTACAAGGATGCGTAAAAGCTCCCGCCTAATGCTTTCGATTTTGATAACATTCTCCATTTAGAAGCCCTTAGTGATCTTTTATTCAGCTATATTGCATGCACGGTGTTTCCAAAAGCCCAGTGAATGCACTTCTCTGCCTCCCTCCCTCTTTTCAGAATGCTCACTTCTAATATATACTTGAAGTGTTTTTAATCAATCCTTTTATGAAGTTAAGGAAATTTTCTGCTCCTGAACTCCAGCAGAGCAAAGAGAAATTTTATGGTTTGTCAGTAGGTAGATCAAATGAAAGGAGTGCAAAATAATAACAACTTTCAAATTAAATTAGGGCTTCTCAGGTTGGAAAGGCACACTGTGCTTTTCACAAAGAGGGAACACTTTTGGGAACACTGAGAGCAAGCTTACAATGTTAGAAGCACAGCAGTGTGCCACTGTACTGAATTAACAACAGATCACAGCCTTCTACAGCTGGGAATTTTTAGTCCAAGAGAAGTGATGCTAGTCCATGTTGTCCCCAGTGGCCAACCAGTTATCTATGGGAAACCCACCTGCAAGACACGAGGACAAGGGTATCCTCACAGCCTTGTTTCTCAGAAACGAGTGTGCATAGGCATACAACTTCTGATACTGAAGGTATACATGCAGAACAGCAGCTCTGGATAGCCTTATCCGCCAGTGGTATATCTAATCTCCCTTACAGCTATCCAAGTTGGCATCAGTCACTACATCTTATGGAGGCAAATTCCACAGTTTAGCTTTGTGCTTCTTTGTGTTAAGGGGTCCTTCCTTTCAGCTCTTCACACCAATCAGCTTCATGGGAGGGCACTTTTTGGTTCTAGTATTATGCAAAAGGGAGGACAATGTCTCCCTTTCCAGTTTTTCTTCACCACGCAAAATGTTGTGCACCTCCAGCGTGTCTCCCCTTCCTCACCTTCCTTTTAAAGAATCTAAGAAACTGAAAGCTTTCCTCCTGCAGGAGTTGCATCAGCTCCTTTGATCATTTTAGTTGCTGCTCTATGGACTTTTCCCAGCTCTACAACACTTCTGTGGTAGCTCTTTTCCAGCATTTTGTCCCTTCTGGATGTGGTGTACATGGTATTTCAGATACCATGTATAAGGACAGTGCATTATTGCAAGTTTTAAGTTTAACTGCAGCTCATTTATGAACAGTTAGAAAATCATTTGTCTCAGTACAAATCCTTGAGGGACTTTCTTGGGGAAACTCCTGTGGGAATCATTTATTCTTGCTCTCTGCTTTCTGATGTTTCTGTTCTAAAAAACATTCTCATTCTATGGCTGCTAATGTAGCTCAGAACTCTTTGATGAGGACCTTCATCAAAAGCCCTTCAAAAGCCCAAGTAAACAATACCTACCAGATCACTCCAGTCCACATATTTCAAAGTAGTCTAATACTTTCAAAGAACTCTAAAAGGTTAGCAAGACAAGGAATGCCTTTGTGGAGCTATGCTGATTCTTCTTCAAAAGGGCCTGTCCTTCTACATGCGCACTATTTTTATCTTTAATAAGGTTTTCCACCAATTTAGCTGGGACAAGCATTTAATAGCCAGCTTGTCAATCTTCATGTCCCCCAGATCCCTTTTAAAAATCGTATTATATTGATCATTCTCCAGTTCTTTGGTAGAGAGGCTAATATTAGGAAAGTTTTCCTGTTTTGTTAGAAGATCAGCATTTCACATGTGAGTTATTCAGAACACAGTCTTGTGGGTTGCACCCTCAATGACTATAAGCTCCCAAAGTTGGGGGTTTATGAACCCCCAAGGCAAGAGGAGGCCAACTTTCCAGTCCTTTCTGCCCTGCCAAAGATATGCTTCTTTGCCCATCTAGCTGAGCCACAATGGAGCCGGTGGGAGGGCCTCACGATAAGCTGCATCCTGGCCTCTGGAGTCTCCCCCCTTGCCCACCCACCCAAATGCCTCCTTTTTCCCTTCTCCAAGGTCACATTCCTGATCTCGAAAAGCAGCCAGCATGCTTCTTTGCCTGCTGGCTGGAGGGCAAGAATCAGAACTCCTGATTCTTCCTTGCAACATTCGAATGCTGCCTCTGACCTTGGAAATATGCAAGACCCCTCAGGTGCTGTCTGGTTGCTCTCCGGAACTTTAGCATGGATACCATCTGGGCCCAATGATGTTGCTTCCAATTTCATGGAAGTAGGGCACTGGCAAAGACTCCCTGTTCTAGCTCTCTGACACCTCAAACACACAGTTCCTGCACAGAGCATGCATAAAAAGGTGAAGACGGGCTCTAGCAGCAGCACATATGGTGCCATAATCTGCTATGTGTACTGAAGAGATTCAAACATAAGGTAAGGTACATCCAGGTGGGAGATTTCCACCCTGAGTGCTATTTCCGAGGAGAGGAGAGGAGAGGAGAGGAGAGGAGAGGAGAGGAGAGGGGAAGACTCAGCAAGATCTCATGCCCTATCCATTCATGGTTATATTCAAGGTTAAACTACAGGAAACCATGATCATTTAAGAGCATATGATATGGTTTCTTTGTTTATTTTCTACAGTGACCAACAAAATGTGTATTGTTTTCAAGCAGAAAACAGTCTGCCATTCTCAATGCTAAGGACCAAAGTAGGTATGACATTAATTGCATGCATGAAAGATTCTATTTAAATGCAAATTTTTGCCAGGATCATGGCAGGAAGAGAAAGAGTTAATCTTACCTTTTCCATCCCTTTGCCCATAATCTCAAAGTGATCCAGACTTTTCCAGGACTGCTTTCCTATAATATTTCCCATTATTATTGCCATAATAAAGACATGCACTTTGATTTCATTCACACTATAAATAGCATATCTAAATGCAAGTTTACACTGGTCATGTCTGATGCACAGGGAAATTATTATTATTATTATTATTATTATTATTATTATTATTATTATTATTATTATAACATTTCTATGCCGCCCCTTGCCGAAATGTGAAAATCAAGAAAACAGGACATGCTTGTTCTCCTGCAGAGCCTTTCTTGGCTAATGCTACTGCTTCGTTAAATGGTGTGAATATAAAAGCATATAAAACACAGGAGAGAAGTTTTTTAAAATACCTCCTGGGAGCCATATAACTTTCATGTGACCAAAGGAAAGCAATGACAAACATGTAACACGACAACTGCACATTCTCATTTACAGCTTGAAGAAAGGACGTCTCTGCTGCCAGACATATCTTCTGAATCTTCACCCATTTCATTCATCCTTGACTTTCTCTAACCCTATAAATATCTGACATGAAGTCCGTGCGTCCCTCCATCTATCAAGGGCCTGCAAAGAACATTTGCATGTTCCCCTGGTCTAACCTTGTCACTTCATCGCATTAGCTCTTCTTCTATCTCTGACAATCTCCAACACTGTGCTGGAAGTGCCAGCAAGCTCCTTGCTTCCCTAGCACAACCCTTTTACAGCCACTCCTCCAAAAAAGCACCATGTATAGCTTACAATTGCTACATTATCCTTATCTAATTACATGCACTTCAGCTCCATCTGACATTTTCCAAATAGCAGATGCTTATTAGCTCTTGCTAGATAAAAGGAAGCATGCATTTAGGGTGATTATTCATTCCCGGTTCTACTGACATGCTGTAACAAGTAGCGAAAAGTTTTGCCCAGCCTATGGAGTAGCTTAGAAGTCTAACATTCTGCACTGAAAAAGACAAGATCCTTCAAATAGAAATACAAAATTATGCATTTTGCAGAAAATCATAAGAGAGAGCCGGTGTGGTGTGTGGGCTGAAGTGCCGGAGCGGGGACCTGGGAGATCTGGGCTGTTGGCCATTAAGCTGACTGGGTGATTTTGGCCACTTGCAGACTCTCAGATCTCATAGGACTGTCGTTGTGAAGATAAAATGGGATTCAATGAATTCAACAAGGGCCGTTGTCCACGATAGCTAAATGAGACCTCCATGTATGAGGGCAGTAGAAACATAATGCAGGATCATGTTGATCTGATTCAGAAGGTTACATTTCTGTTCCTTGGCCTGAAAACCCCAACTCTTGATTGGACAAGCATTCCTGTTTTGTGACAGGCAATGGCTGAACATCATGAATGGCTGTCTGGAAAGGATTATGTGCTGTTCTAAACTGAGAGCTACATGTGTTCCAGGTCCCCCACTTTGGGAGCAGCTCTCAGCATCCTTCTATACCTTTCCAGCCTGAGGACATCTGACTTTGAAGATGACTTTCTCAGCCAAGAAGATGAGACTGCAGAAACCAAACTATCCTATTAAGAACTAAATGCAGCAACCAGCAAGGTGGAACCAATGAAGGAGGTTCTGCCAACCTTCTTTAGGCCTCAGTTGACTGGACCAGAGATGACAACTCCTTATGAGAGAATAGCCAGTATTTCATGCAGTGCATCCAAGGTTCTAACATGACCTGGAGCAGACGGAGCAGACAAGGCACAACAATAGGGTGATTAATAAGCCATGGCAGCTTGTTAGTCACCATGTCAGTTGCATGTTGGTTGAATTTACAGAATTACGCTCCCTGGTAGAGCTTTTCATGCCATCTGCACTTGGGAAGTGTGGCTTGTTGGGCTTCTTAAGAAACTGATGGCCTATTGTAGGGTTGTGCAGTAGTCTGCTAACCATTTCAACAAGCAAAGCTCTCCAAGTTTGTACAACACCCAAAACCAAGGACATAGGAGGCTAAGAATTGACCGCTCGGGGCTTAAATATAGTTCATCTAATCAGGTTAATGAGACTATACTAGCATGATGTGAAGCTCCCTGTCAATCCAGGTGCCACTATTAAATATGGATAGGTACCAAATAAAGGGCCTTTTGGGGGTGGCACCGTTTCTGGAATTCATTCCTCAAAGCAGATTGCTTGGCACCTACATTATGGTCTTTTCTGAGCAAGGTGAAAACTTTCCATTTTCCTGGGTGTTTTAAGATCATTCTAAGATTTTAGCTTTTAGCTCTGCGCTGTTCAAGTCGGAGTTTGTTGTTGCTGACTTTAATTGCATGGTATGTTCTGAGGCTATTTTATTCTGTTTTGGTTGCTTTATGGTCTTTTAGCGTCTGTTGTTAACTGCCAAGAAGACAGAGTTAGTTGGGTGATATACAAATTGTGTAAATCGATCAAATAAATTCATTTGTAAACCTGACTGTATGTCTTGCTATTGATCTTATGTAAGCTGCTCTGGGAGTCTTTTTTTTTTTTTTTTGGTAGATGGAGGTAAAAATATTTTAAAGTCAATTAACAAATTAGGGAATGGTGTGCCTAAGGAGCCAATGAATGGTAACAAAACTGCCAGGTAAACTAAAAGAAAAATTCTGCTGCTGCAGTGCTTAACTAACAGGCCAGATCAATTGTTTAATTGTTAAACTAATAGGAAGCATTTTTAAATAAAAGTATTCAACACTTCCTTGCATCTAAACAAATTTTTATTAAAAAAGAAATGTTTATAAAAATCCAGGTGGCAATCACTATCTGATAACTGCAATTTAAAAGAATGAAATTCAATATTCAGTTACCTGGAAGTAAGCCCATTGAACTCAACAGGGCTTACTTCTGGGTAAGCATATATAAATCCATTTCTCTCTCACATGAGGGAATACCTCTACTAAATGGATGCATCTAAAAACAAATAAATTATGTACCTTGTTACAGATGTATGTTTTTGTTGTTTGTTGTTGTTGTGTCATCAAGTCATCTCTGACTTAGGGTGACCCTGTGAATGAAAGCCCTCCAAAATGACCTGCCCATGACATCCCTACAGAGCTGTTCCTAATTCAAGGCAGAGCCTTCCTTTATGGAGTCAACTCATGTCTTATTTGCTCTTCCTTCTCTTCTTCTGCCTTCACATTTCCCTGACATGACTGTCTCCTCCAGGAAGTCTTGCCTTCTCATGATCTGCCCAAAGCAGGGCAGCTTCAGTTTTGTCATTTTTTGCTACGAGTGAAAGCTCCGGCTTGATTTGATGCAGGGCCCACTTGTTCATCTTTCTATTGGTCCAGGGTATTCACAGAGCTCTGCCCCAGCACCATGTTTCAAATGCACCGAGTGTGTGTGTGTGTGTGTGTGTGTGTGTGTGTGTGTG